>NC_133623.1:37185402-37485402 GCF_048593235.1 Sminthopsis crassicaudata
AATTACCATTCACTTAGAGCTTAGTTAGTGACCCAATTTATAATTACAGTGTTATGATTTGTTCCACTAGGGCAAGAGAGTCAGTGTTCTCTTGCTGAAGTCTTGAAGTGAAGCTGTCCCCTTCTCTTTCCTGTGCCTCTCAATTCTGTGGCATGCCAATTGTGCCTCAAAGTGATCAGTCCATAGATTAGCACAAGAGTAAGGAGAAAACTTGAGCAGGACATAACCCATTTTCCCACCACAAGGTCAAATATTGAAACGTAATGTCTTGGCTGCTAATACCTTTCTGCGTAATTCAAACAGCCCTAGTCCTCTGTGCTCCCGTTACATCCATTTTCTCTTTAACAAATGTCAGTGTTTTGGCAGAGTAGCCAGGTACCTGAGTCATAGCTGCAAATGTTTTACTTCTGCGTTTTCTTTTGACTCCCTCCATTTTGCTCCCCCTTTTGTCAGATGTGCATGATAAATAATTCCCTATGTCCTCTGCCTTTCATGCTGGGGCCCCAGGAACTGCTGGCTCAAGCTTCCCCACTGATGTCGGAGATGGGCCATATCCTTAAACTGCCAATCTTGGGAAATCAGCCTGTTCTGTGGCCAGTGCCTTGGAGAGGCTCACCTAGGAAGCTTCTGACCTTGGCCTCTTTTGCTTGCCTTTAGCTGTTGCTCTCCCCCTACCCCCCCCCCAACAAATATATGAAAGCACAGAAGAAAAATCTCCACAAAATAGGAGAAATGCCATAGGATGTCCGAAGCACATACCAGTGCCTCATGTCTCAGGCTGAAGCACAGAAGTTTCCCATTAAATTTTACCCTTTTGTGACTTTCATTAGGATTCTCTAATCAGAACTGGGAAGAACCCTGTCTCTCCCCTCCCCCCCCAAAAAAGAGTGCACAGGCTTCTTTCTGTCTCCAACTCTACATTGAGGCAATAGATAAAAATAGACAGACTCATAATCTCTGGAGTAAGGGTGCCCAGCTGGTTGTGCTGACAGGAGACAAAGCCAGAGAGTCAGGTGACTTTTCTTGGGAATAGAACAGTGTGGTGGCTCTGGGTGTCCACTTGCCCCCTGAAGATCATTTAGTCTAGGTGTCGTTAACATTTGTTCTGTGTCTTGGACCCTGTTGGCTGTCTGAGAGAACGTTTTCCTTCCCACCAATCAACTCCTCCAAAAATGACTTTAAATACATAGAATAAAACACAAAGATACCAATGAAACCAACTAGATTAGGATAAAGTTATCAAAACATTTAAATAACAAGTTAATGAACTCCAGGTTAAGATCTGTTTGTCTAATTCAATCCTTTTATTATATAGAGGAAAAAAGACAGATCTAGAGAGAGGGGAAGCATTTTCCCAGAGTCACACAGGGGAAAGACTGAGGTTAAGACCTATGTTCTTTGATTCTGAGATGTTCTTCCCATGGCTCACTCTACCTACTGACAAACTATACCTGTGTTTGATGATGCTTACAGGAGGATGACCCTGATGAACCATCAGCAACAGAGATCAGCTATACAACTTCATGGTGAAGTGGTATTCCTCTACCCACAATCTCTTGCCCAGTCCTCCCTGTGACTCTTGGCTTCCACCTCAAGGCTTCAGCCTTATTATTTCTCTCTATTTGATTTTACTTGAATGGTCAGAAATCTGGATACTTAAGAACTGAAACTGGCAACTTTTTTTTTGAACTTTCCTACCTATTTCCTCATTCTGTCTAGGTGGTCTGTAGTAGACATAGCATACATCAAGGAGACTATTGCTTCTATTATTCTTCACTTAATGTTTCTCTCCTCTGGTTTCTGTCATTTCTCATTACTATATCTTAATTACTATACTTTCCCACTGCTCTTTATCACTGATGTTGCTTTTGAATAAGAAATATCTTTACCGAGCCATGTTCTGGTCTCAGATCTCATCCCACCAAATTTCAGTACATGAATTCATGAGTTACCATTGTGGAGAAAAAAAGAGACCATAAGGACTGTGAGTTTTTCAGAAAGGTCTCCCAAGAAAAAAGTAGCCTCTGAGACTAAAGAAACAGGGTTTTGGGATTGTGTAAAGAGGAGAACCCTCCGTTTCCTTCCTGAAAACAACATGCTGACTAAGAAGGATTCGATTTCAAAAGGGGCTTCCACCATCCTGGAATTTCCTGACCATACAGGAAATTTTGATGTGATTAATAACAAAGAAAAATGTTTTCCCACAAGAACAAGCCTGACCTTTAGCAATTTCTGTGACCCTGTGGCCTGCAGACCTTCTTCTATTTCCTTTCTGCTGCAGAATGCCACTGAATCTCCCTCCTGTTTATCAGATGAGGGAAGAGACTTAGGGGAAGCAGCATGCTGAGGGTCACACAGCTAGCAGTGCAGAGCTGGAAATCACACCAAGGTTGTCATTGTTAGCACAATCCAGGAGGCAGGATGCTTGATTGGTCAGAGTAGGAAGGCATTAGGTACTAAAAAGCCCTGTTTCCTCCCCCCACCAAAAAAAAAAAAAACAACAAAAAACCGAGTGCACAGGCTTCTTTCTGTCTCCGAGTCTACATTGAGGCAATAGATAAAAACAGGTAGACTCATAACCTATTGAGTAAGGGTGCTCAGCTGGTTGTGCTGACAGGAGACAAAGCCAGAGAGTCAGGTGACGTTTCTTGGGAGTAGAACTGTGGTGGCTCTGGATGACCACTTGTCCCTGGAAAAGCATTGTTTATTCAGCTCTGCTTATTCAAAGATATTGTCTTAGATGCAGAGAGTATCCCCAATGGGGGACAAATGGACAATGAAGACTGTTCTAAAACCCACCAGTGACATGCAGCCTTGAAACCACGTTCCTAGCCTGTGTCTATTGTTTTATCCTGCCTGTGTCAAAGAACACGAGCCCCTGAAAATACGGCTTTTATTTAATCAAAAGTTATGGAAAAGACATTCTGTGGTCATACGTATGGATGCAGCAAAGATAGTAATGGTAGGAGTAGCAAAAACAACATTTTCTAATGCTTGCTAGGTGCAAGGCACTGTACTACGCAATGTATAGTTATCTCATTTGATCTTCCCAACAACCCTGGAAGGCAGGTGCTATTATTTTCCCCATTTAACAAATGGGGAAATTGATTCAAATAAGGTGAAGTGACTTACCCAGGATCACAGCTAATAAGTGTCTGAGACCACATTTGAATTGAGGTTTTCCTGCTTAGAGAAAAAAATATGAAATTCTTAATCACGGTTAATAAAGGTTCCCTGTAAGTTGTCCACAAATAAACAGACTTGCTACTGGGGAAACTGATACCCATCAGTGCCTTGGAGAGGCTCACCTAGGAAGCTTCTGACCTTGGCCTCTTTTGCTTGCCTTTAGCTGTTGCTCTCTCCCTACTCCCCCCCCCCCCCAACAAATATATGAAAGCACAGAAGAAAAATCTCCACAAAATAGGAGAAATGCCATAGGATGTCCGAAGCACATACCAGTGCCTCATGTCTCAGGCTCAGTAACAGACAGATGTCTTTGCCAACCTTTGCCAAAGTGGGTGGTGGCAATCAATCTCTCCCCATTTCAAAAATCTGTACTTTAGTTAAAAACAGTGTGTTCCTTTAGCATGAGAAAAAAGCAATATGTATATGTAAAAACCCTTAGTTTGATGTTCTCTAGCAGTATATCAAGGCTGCACACTCACAGTGGCCAATCCTTGATGCTCTTTCACATGGGGCTGCTTTTTAAAATGCAATTCAATAAACACTTATTAAGCACTTACTAGATGCCAGGCATTGTGTCAAGCACTGGAGATACAAAAAGAAGCAAAATACTATCTTGCTTTCAAGGAACTTGGAGTCTAATAGGAGAGACAACATGAAAGTAAATATACACAAAGCAAGTTAGGCAATAATTAATCAAGAGAAAGCACAGAAATTAAGAGGGATTAAGGAAAGCTTCCTGTAAGAGATGGGATTTTAATTGGGAATTAAAGGAAGACAGGGAAATCAGAGTAGAGGCAGGAGAGAGAATTTCAGGCTGGGGGACAGTCAGAGAGAAGGCTCAGAGCTGAGAGATGGAATACTTATTCATGGAATAGCCAGGATGTCAGTGTCACTGGCTCTAGGAGTACATGTGAAGGAATAACATGTAAGAAGACTAGAAAGACTGGAGGGGGCTAGGCTAAGAAGGGCTTTAGTTGCAAAACACAGCATTTTATGTTTGATCATAGAGGTGATGGGGAACCTACTGGAGTTTATTGAATAGGGTGTTGAAATGATCGTTTTAGGAAATCCCTTAAGTGGCTGAGTGGAGAATGGCTTGGAGTGGGAGAAATTTGAGGCAAGCGGATCCACCATCAAGCTTTTGCAGAACTGAGGTGTGAGGTGATCAGGGCCTACATTAGAGTGATGGCAATGTCAGAAAAGAGAAGGGGAAACATTAAGGAGATTTTGCAGAGGTCAGATCGACAAGTCTTCTCAATAGCATGGGTCTGGGAGGTAAGATATAGTGAAGAAGCCAGGGTGACTCCTGGGTTGTGAATCTGTGAAGGAAGGAGTGAAGAAGAGACTTAGGTAGAAAGATGAGTTTTAAGATGTCTCCTGGATATCCAGGTTGGCATGTCTACAAGGCAATTGAAGATGCACCATTGGAGGTTAGCAAAAAGATTGGCACAAGAACTGTAGATTTAAGAATCATTTGCATAAAGATGGTAATTAAATCCATGGGAGCCTGAGATCACTAAGTGTAATATAGAGGGAGAAGAAAAGAACTCTGAGGGAGACCTACAGTTTGACTCCTGCTCTTGGTTATCACTAGTTTGCCTGGAAGCATGGTTTTTCAGTATAAATATCGCATTCACACCAGTGTAAAGCATCTTATATGGTGTACCATTATACTGTAAGGGACCCACTTTTTGAAGTGCTGTCTGATTTCCCTAGTCTCAGTGTTTACCCGATACATATCTATTTTTTGGTTGGTGAGATAATCAGGTTCTCTTCTCCCCCCTCCCCTCTTTCATCTCCACGCCTCTTCTTCTCCCCCCCCTCCCCCCTTTGCAGGCTTTGGTATTTTAATAGGTTGAGAGGTTAGCTGATTTGAGGTTAGTTTAGACTCTAGTGGCTCCCATTGCATAGCTACTCTCCATGGTGCTGAAGATGGCTGCATCTCATACATAAACCTCACTTCTCAGAAGTTTCAAAAATAAAATCAAGCCAAAAAAAAAAAAAAAGTTTCAATATAGCTATTCATATATGTGTGTCATGGAAACATTTAGCCAGCAAGTGTCACAATATGTGTATGCATATATGTTATATAATAATCATATAAACATCTCTATGTAAAATCTCCTATACAGGCATAGGTTCTTGCAATTGCTTTATATATAATTCATACACATATACACACATGTCAAGGCTAACTTAAGTCACGTAGACTATTGCCTTCTCTCAGATTTTTTTAAATAATAACTTTTATTATAGCTAATATTTATGTAACACAAGCACTGTGCTAAGCATTTCTCAATTATTAACACATTTGATCTTTCAACAACCCTGGGTTGTTATTGTTCAGTTGCTTTTCAGTTGCCTTTCAGATTATTTTTGTATATATTTATATTGTCAGAGTTTTCTTCTCATCCTCTCTCATTAAAATGTTAATAGCTTGGTGGCAATGACCATGTTTTTTCCCCTTCGTTTTTATCCCCAGCATTTAGTGTAATATATGACACATAATAAGGCAATAAGTGTTTGCTGACTTACTGAATATAGTTACCCTTCTCCCATCCCTTTCTCACTACCAATACAAACCCAAAGGCAAGAGGAAGTTGCAAGAAAATAAAGGGACTGTGCTTTGAGAAACAATGGCGTTGTTAGATTTGGTTTCTCGACCTGTCCCAAGGAAGCAATAACATCATGGGGCAATGCTCATGATAATTATTTCAGTGCTCCTGATAAGTGTTCTAACATACAGGAAATGAGTACTTTCTGATGTCACAGTCACTTCTGAATCACTTGTACCATCTGAGCTCCAACTTATTGGAGCAAATATCAAAATTAATACCAAATTAGAAGAAAGAAAAAAATAATTGTAGCAACTCCAACCTTGATTATTTAAACAAGCTTTTAGTGCCAAAATGGCACCAGCTTAAAAAAAAAAAAACAGGCAGTGGCACAATCTCTTACCATTCTTTGAGGAAGCCTAAGCAATATAAGTCATTTACTGCAATAAAGAAATCGCCAGAGTCAAGAAACCAAGAGAAATGCAAGCCAAGGTTGATGCAGGTTTACGATTAAAAACTCAGTTGTAAGATTTTCCAGGGAAAGATAATGGGAGATTGAGCAGTATAACCTCATAAGATGGAGTTGCAGCAGAGGGAAAATAAATATTGAGAAAGAATAAGGAGAAACTTAATTATGCAAAGCCAACCCAGAGGCATTGAAGGAAGACAGTAAAGATAGAAAATCAAAATAGTTTATCAGTTTGCTCTTTTTCTATAAACTACAACATCACAGTCCCCTATGTGTTACATGCGTCCGTAGAAATGACAATCAAGAGCAAATTTGCAAAGAGCAGCCAGTCTAGATGAAATCAGCATAGAAAAGAGCCTAGATAAAAGTAATACATTTTGATTGAGTTGAGGGATAAATTCTCAAGATGTCTGTGGGAGGGCATACAAAATAAAAGAAAACCGCAACCCTTATTGTAAAAGAAGCAATCAAAAGAATCTCAACTACTAACCCACATGCCTATTTCCACATCCTACCACTATCTCACGAGAAAAATCTACCCATGTGTTGGGTAAGCTTGATGAACTGCTTTCTTCTCTTCCCTTCCTTTCCGTCTCCTCCTTTCCTCCTTCCCTTCCTTAGCAAATGATGAGACAATGCATGGGGGGATGAAAAAATGAGGAGAGGGGACAAGTAGTATGGAATTTTGGTCTTGCCTTTTGGAGATCTGGATTCCTTCTAGACAAAGTAATGTTATTTTGAGAAGCAGCATGGTATAGTAGAAAGAATACCAGATTAGTAAAATGTAAGACCTGTTTGAATCCCAGCCTGGCCACTATCTATTTGTTTGATGTGGGACAAGTTCTTCCCATGTCTCCGAACCTCTATATCCTTACATTTAAAGTTGGTTGTTGTCCTTTGTTCTTGAAGAGAACCCAAATGACATCACAATATTGGAGTTAAGGTACAGTGTGTCCAAATGTGGCTGATTTAGATAAATTATATTTTCCTATTTGGGGAGAAGCATTTATTGTTCTTTCTTTCCATGGCTTTTGCTCTTCTCAGCAACTCTTCTCCTACCAATAAAATGGCAAATGAACATGTTGGGCATGCTTGATAGCATATGCCTGGTTGCCCACCCCCATAATCCACCATTTCTCTGCTGAGATGCCATTGACAGATTGACCCATAGCTCTCCAAAGCCACAGCTGATCACTGAGTTGAGTTTCTTTCATCTTATTGTGGCCACTATCTAAACTGTTCTCCTGGATATGCTTACTTTACTCTCTGTCCTTTCATATCAGTCTTTCTTAAAATTCTCTGATTGTTCACTTGCTTTAGTACATATGCATATATTCCATGTGCAATAATTTATTAAACCATTCCCTGATAAGTGGGTAAGGAAGGGGAAGGGATCAGGCATTTATTAAGCACCTACTATATATCTGGCACTGTGCTAAGAGCTTGACAAGGGTTTTCTCATTTGATCCTCTCAGCAACCCTAGGAGATATCAGTATCCCCATTTTATAGCCGAAGAAACTGAGGAAGGCAGACCTTAAGTGAGTTGCGTAGCATGAGACAGCTAGTAAATGTCTGAGGCTGGATTTGAACTTGGGTCTTCCTGGCTCTAGGTCTAGTACTCTATCCACTGAACCACTTAGTTAAGTAACCACTTTCCTTCTGATACCTTGTTGTTATAAATAAATGGTCCTCTAAATATTTTTACACATATGGGACCTTTACTTCTGCCTTTGTCTTACTTGGCTTATATGCCTCTTTTTTCCTTTCATCAAAGGGGATGCACGGTTGATGGCTTCCCTTCTACAAGTGCTTTTGTGTCTGGTTGTGGCTATGAGGGCCATGTTGGAGAAAAGTGAAAAAGAAGATGACTGATAATTAAAGAGACATTACTTTTTTCCCCCTTATTTTTGCTAAGGCAATTGGGGTTAAGTGACTTGCCCAGGGTCACACAACTAGAAAGTGTTGTATCTGAGGTCATATTTGAACTCAGGTCCTCCTGACTTCAGAGCTGGTGCTCTATCTACTGCACCACCTAGCTGCCCCCTGAGACATAATGTTCTTTACTGTAGTCCTATCAGGTAGGCAGTTCAGGTGCTGTTATATTCATTTTACAGATGAGGAAATGGAGAGGCAGAAGCCTAGTGTCTTGCTTAGAATCACAGGGTTTGTAAGTTTTGTAGGTAGGACTCATGTCTCTTGACATAAATTTCCGTGCTCTTTCCATGGCCCTAGGCTTCCTCCGGGCAGTACAAGGTCATATTGGCATAGTGGCCTTGAATGCCAATCTTGTGGTACTTAGGCAATAAAAGAACCACTGTAATGGTGTGGTGATGTAATGTAAAAGGAAGAGAAATTTTTCTGGCCAGCTTCAAGCAGGGGCAATAATGTCAAAGCTTTTAGAGTTGCTGGAGTGTGAGATAAAAAGGACCTGGACTCTGGGAATGGTGGAGAGGCTAGAATAAGTGAGAAGAATAAGAAGACTAGATAAGACCTGGTGACTAACAAGAGAGGGGAGGGAGGGAGGAACCTGATAGTCATTAACGGAAATGGAGACACTGCCAAGAGGAGTAGCTTTTTGGATTGGGGACTGGGGAGATGAATTCATTTTCTAACCATGTTTATTTGAAAGGAAAGCAGGCCCCGTCTGATTTTCATTTGTCTTGCTAGCACATTGAACCTTTGGTGCTTTTTGCCAACTAATGAGCCCTGCTATTGGAAAAGGACAAGAGAAAATCAGTACCTTTCTGCAGGGACTTAAAGCATCCGTTGCCACTCGGTGCAAGCTGTCCCCACCATTGTTCGATGGAAGCTCTCAAATGTGGCAGGCGCACAGGCCAGCCAGGTGTGGGGCTGTGGGACACTGGAGGGGGGGGAGGGCTACTCACCACATATGTGCTCTACTTCAGGATTTAGGAGACAAAGACAAGATTCGCTGTTTGAATCTTCCCCAAAGTCCTAATTCTTTGGCTCAAGCAGGCTCCTTCACATGTCTTCATACTAACTGTACTTCCTTACAAAGCTCACATTTCCCAATAAATAGCTAGAAGCTTTTCCTGCTGAAATTAAGATCATGGATCAAAGAATCATAGATAGAGATCAGGTCCAAAGGGACCTTGGGAGATATTTAACCTAATACCCCACCTCCCATGTTAATACAAGTTTAAGGGAAGCCTGGGGCTAAGTAACAGAGTCAACATACAGGAAGAAAAACAAACCAGCTTTACCAAGAGGCCATTAGGCAGTGGGCGAAGGTGGGCACAACAGTGAGTCTTCAGAGTCTAGTGGGTGTCGATCGGTTTCTTACCTGGGTCAAGAGAGGGAGGAGGAAACCTGGGGACTGGGAGTCCCAGGGGAGGAATGCCTATGACTTTAATGGATGGCTAATCGTTATTCAAACTCCCCAGAGTTGGGAGAAAGGGCAGTTATTGCAAGTCTAAGTCTGACAAGGTATTGGGGCATTTGAGCCTCCCCTGGCCTCTTCCCTGACTCCACAGAGAGGCTTCAGAAGTAGTTACCCCTCCCTTCCATTTTAGATAAGAAAACTTAGAAGCAGAGATGTGAAGTTACTTGTCCCAGATTCCAGATAGTAAATACCTGACCTAGGATTTGAATCCAGGTCTTCTATCTCGAGATAAAGCTTTTTACATTAGCTGACAGCAACTCTCCATAATTCTGTACCTAGTTTGTATTTCTTTTTCTATATAAATGTCACATTTTACTACCATGGCCTCCACACACATACAACCTAGAACATAAGTTCCTTATGGGCAGGGACTGTTTGGTTTTTATTTATGTGTCTCCGGCATTTAGCAAAGTAACCGGTGTATAGTAGATGCCGAATAAATCGGTTAAATGCTCAGAATGCTGGCGCTGACTGATCTACTCTCGTCTAGACTCCCTTGCCTTATGACAAGGAAACCAAGAAGCCCTGGACTCCAGAAAGGTATTCGGAAATCCGGCCGGTTTTGCCTTTTAAGGCAACTCTCTTAGATTTGAGCTCTCTGAATCCAGACCGGTCCTGAGTCTTATCCTGTTGGCCACGGCTAAGCTGCTGACAGTCAATGATGTGCCTTCCGTTGAGAGCCAACACTGTCACGCCAGCCATTGGTCATACCCATCCCTCTCAATGCCACCAGGGTTTCTTCCCCTTCTTGAGATTGTCTCCATGTGCTATCCATTTGGGCTGAAGCAACCAGTGGAAACTCATTGCAGATAATATCAGCAAGTCACTAACTTTCTGCCTGCCCCCTCTCCCAGAGGGAGAACAGGCAGCATCCTTTTGTTCACAAATGAACACGTCGCATCCTTTTTAAGAGGGTTTGTTTAACACACAGAATCCTCACACCTGAAAGGAAGAAGTTGGACAGGATGCAGCTTTCTAACAATGGCACTGATTAGGTTGTGGGATGATTTGTTTATGGAGGTCACTGAAGCATATTTGCAGACAAACTCGGTGGAGAGGAAATGAAGAACCAGAGGCTTGCTGGGAATTGGGGGCATATATGTGTATGCATATGCACATGGCTATTGGTATATATATATATATATATATATATATATATATATATATATATATATATATATATATATATATATATATATATATATATATATATATATATATGACATACCTAGACCTATGTACACTCACGTGTATGTATATAGCTGTATAATATATAGATATATGTGTATATTTGTGTGTGTGATTGTTTTTGTGTTGATTAAAGAAAATGGAAATTAAGCCAGTGCCCGAGGGCTTCCTCTAGTTTGTACCTGCCATGGTTTGCAAGTGAAGAAGCTGCTTCACATTTGTGGGGATGAGGGAAGCACATCCAGCTCCCCCCATTCTTCCCATCAGAATGCTTTCAAGTCTCTCTTTAGAATGCAAGCTCCTCCTGTAATTAGCCCAACCTTTTCTCTGAAACCAAGGTCCCATTTTTAATGCTATACCCCACATTTGCAAATCCTGGAACACCTTTTTCTTTAGGGTAACAGAGATTGGTGATCCTAAGGCAGCTGGCAAGTATGGGCCAAGTGCAAACAGGCTGCCCCCAGCAGGGTCCTGGTGGTGCTGGCGAGCGCCCTTGTTTCTGGCCCCTTTGAAGGCTGATTAGAGGCTTGGTCGGTAGCATTCCAAGCACTTACCAAGCCAAACAAGTTCTGGTTGTGTGTAGAGAAGTTGTAAATGAATTTTAGGTGTCAACTTATTTCTCTGCTTACAAATGAAAGTGACTGGCTGCCTCAAGGTGATTTCAGCACAACAAAATGGAAGGACCGCTGGCTGGAAGGAAAAAGACTAGCAAATCGGGTCTTCTCTCTAAAGGGCTGAGGTTCTTGGCCTACGAAAGACTCAACAGAATGTGATGGCAAGAGCGCTGCTCCTAGAGTCTGGAGACCTTCCTTCATTGTCTTCAGTGTTTTATGATCAGAAGCTGTTTGTTTTCCTACCTTGAGCTTTAGTCTTTCCACCTGTAAAATTGGGTTTTCTCCATGATCATACATTTCTGGTGTCTGTTTAGTCCTCTTATTTTTTTAAAAGGAGTAACTGATTGCTAAAGAATTGACTTGTTACCATCTTTTCAGTCACCCCTACTCCCAACTAGACATCACCCTTGGCTCCTCGCTCTCACCCACTCCAGTCTGTTGTCAAGGCCTGTTGATTTAATCTTTATAACATCTTGCATGCAACCCCCTTCTCTTTTTTTGTTACGTGGTCATTGCCCTGATGCATATCCTCATTACCTCTTACCTGGTAAGTCATTTGCTGATTGGTACCTGCCCCCAAATCCTGTATTTGACTTTTCAAGCCGTAAATAACCTGACCTTTCCTACCCTTGCAACGTTCTTACTTCCTCAACCCATGAACTGTGTTATCCTGTGATGCTGTCCTCTGTGCCATTCCTCTCACAGGACACCATCTCCTTATTCCCAGAAATTTTACTGGCTGTCCTTTGTATTGGGAATGTTCTTCCTCTTCATCTCTGTCTCCCAGCTCCCTGGCTTCCTTTAAGACCCATCTAAAACCTCATTTGCTACAGGAAGCCTTTCCTAGTTCCTATTAATGTGAGTGCCTTCACTCTTGATTAGCTGCGATTTATCTCATATATAGATATAGAAATAGATATAGCTTCTTTTTTAGGTATTTGTTGTGTAGTTTTCTCTTGTGTCTGACTCTATGACCCGTTTGAGGTTTTCTTGGCAGAGATACTGTAGAGGTTTGCCATTACTGTCTCCAACTCATTCTGTGGATGAGAAAACTGAGGCAGAGTTAAGTGATTTGTCCAGGGTCACAGAGCTAATAAGTGTCTGAGGCCCATCTCCTGACTCCTGACTCCATACTCCACATTCTATCTGCTACAGCGCCACCTAGTTGCATTCTTTTTATGTAGTTGTCTGTATATTGTCTCCTCCTGAACTGGAGTTTCTTGAGGACAAGTGCTTTATATCCTCAGCGTCGCATCATAGGTGCTTAATAAATGCTGATTGACTCGACTTTCCACGCAGCAATCCTGTCTCTGGGAAGGAAAGAGCTTTAGTCATTTTTGGAATTGGAGGGTGTGTAGTCCTCATTGCCCATTAGTTCTCCTCTTGCGTCTGGCCTGATGTCGCCTCTATACTTTAGCTTTAGCCTTTAGTCTTTTTCTTTGCCTACGGTTTGAGTTGAGTGAGTTGCATTTATTCAGAATTTATTGTGAGGGAGAGCCTACGATAGGATCTGGGAATCCAGAGATGAAATAGATGAAACGGCCCAGGAGCTCAAAGAGCTTAGATTGCCCTGATGGAGGGAATGGGGGTGGAGGTGTCATGCAAAATGCAAAGCGATGTCAAGAAAGAGAGGGTACTGAAAAGCTTGAGTCATCAAGCCAGAGCCTGTGGAGGGGGTGGCACTTGAGCTTGCTTAGACTGGTCGAAGCACAATGTATTCTAGAAGTCCCAGTGCTATTCACTTGATCTTGAGTCATTGTGATTTCTTCTGTCTGCGTCTCTGTAGGAGGAGGAATGTGATCCTCAAGTGAGGACTCCCCGTGACTCTGATTGGAACACTTGGCATTAATTGAGATATGATTCTATTATTCCATTCCCCCCCCCCATATGTCCCTGATAGCAGTTGGCATCAGCAATGGCTTGACAGTCTGTGCGGAGCACATATAAAAATGATTTGTTCCTAACACTTATTGGTAATAAAGCAGAAGGGAAAAGGTGACATGGGAAGATGATGAGAACACTGAAAGGTCAGGAATATGGGGCTTGGTTTGAAAGAGCTCGTGAATGGTTCTGTCCTCCTGCCTTCAGGAAGCCTCCCCAGGGAGGGGTGCAGGAACAGAAGAGTTGGCCGTCTGGCTCTGGCTTGGAGGTGTCAAAGGCATGAAGATTATCGTCATAATTATTCCGTCACCAACTGGCTTGTGACCTTGGACAAATTATCACTGAGGTCCGGTAGAGAGAGTCTAGGTTTCAAGCTAGAAAAGTCCCTTGAGTCCAACTCCTTCATTTTAGAGATGAGCAAACTGAGGTATATGGAAGTAAAGGGACTTGCCCAGTCACACAGGTGGAAGGAAGCATCAGAGCCAGGTTTGCACCAGTTTCCTAATTCCTGACCCAGTACTTTGGATTCAGTGATCTCTGAGATTTTATTATGTCATGAGTTGAAATGATTTGTTGTGAAGTTTTTCCTACCTAATTAACTATATAATATGTGACATGGTTAATTGAATTTGAAAGAAAATCTCAAAGTGACCACTGAAGTAACTTGTTTGATGTCATCATCTTACAGATAACTATGTAAAAGTCATGGGAAAATCCTCCCTTTTCCCTTGGCCTGCTGCCTTGTGGTCTGTCTTTCTAAATTTCTCCTATTCCCATTCTCCACAGTTTCAAACTCTTGTGAGCGTAGAATTGACTCACTTTCCTGCTCAAAAACCTACAGTGATCCTCTCTTGGCATCGAGATTAAGAGCTAAATAAATGCCTTAACCTGACATTCAAAACTCTAACATCTCTCTTGACCTCTGGTCTCGTATCACCAACCGCCTGATGGACATCTCAAAGTGCATATCCAGTAGACATCAAGCTGAATTCATTTTCTTTCCCATCTCTTGACTTCTCTATTACTATCAAGGGTACCGTGCTCAACTCTCAAATGTATCTGAAGTGGAGGTCCGACCTCCCCCCCAATTTAACACATTCCAGTGGCTCCCTGTTTCCTCCAGGATCGAATATAAAATCCTCTGTTTGATGTTTACAGCCCTTCATGCCCTGGTCCCTTCCTACCTTCTCAGTCTTCTTACACCCCTGCCATCCAGTGAGGGTAGCTTCCTTACTGTTCTCACATGATGCTCCAACTTGCAGTTCTGAACATTCATAGTGTTCCATATTTGTCCCTAGTGTCTGGAACATTCTTCTTGCTCATCACTTTTTTCCTCCTGGCTTCCACCTTTTGCAGACAGCTTTTCTCAGACTTTTATAATTATTGGGCCTCCCTCCTGATATTATCCCCAACTTACCTTGTATGTATCTTGTCTGTATGTCATCTCCTCCTTTATACCGTGACTTCTTGAGAGGAGGGACTGTCTCCTGTCTTTCTTTAGGACAGTGCCTGACACACAGTAGGCACTTAAGAAATGCCAATTGACTGGTTGTAGTTTGGCTCCTATTCAGTAGCCTTCCCATCATTCCTTTTCTCCACATTCCTAAATTCCCCCCAAACTGATCTTTTGTTTGTGCCTTCCATGCCACATGCTGTCTTTCATCTGTGTGTATTTGCTCAGGTAGATTTCTATACCTAGGATGACGTAGATCTCCAGGCTCTCCTTCATGGTTCAGCTCAATTGACACCTCTTCTGAAGCATGCTTTGATCTTCCTCCTGCCTGGTTATTCTTATTCTGTCCTTCCTCAAATATTTCCAGACCTTTTTGTCATCTTCTTCCTTTGTTCTTTTCACTTCTTAGTTTGAAGGTATCCATTTCTCTGTGTTGATGCTATATTTCCCCCTCAGTAGTACTCAAGTAAACATCTTGAGGGAGAAAACTGTTTCAGTTGGCCTTTGCCCCTCCAGCTTCTCACAAAGCAAAGGATCTGGCACATATTGAGTGATAAACAAATATGTATTGAATTGAATTGGACCTAGGTGGCTTCAATATTGCTTTTAAATTCATGATTTGCATTTAGTTTAACCCTGTTGTTTTGGCTGCCTGGAAAATATTAATGAACATCTTAAGGTTCCCAAATGAGAAATAAATTTTCTATCGTTGCCAGATTTTCGTCCCGTAGTTTTCTCTTCCATGCTTGAATTCCTGCAGCAATCTCTTTCCAGGCTCTAATCTTCCCTGCAATCCCTCCTCCGCAGCAGAAAGAAGCATTTTCCACCATTTCCATTTCCACATATTATTCCCTCTGCTCACTCTTATTTGATTAATGCATCAAATTAAAACTGTGAGCCAAGGATTTAAGGCCTTCTACAAAGTTGTCCTCCATTCCTATCACATATCAGAGTGTTGTGTTAGCTTTACCATCAAACTACTTAACCCCCGTGGAATTTGCCTGGGTTTACCTCCAAGTCATGATTCTTGCTATTCTTCTCCACCTAGAAGCTGCAGAATCCTAGACTCTCTTTTTTAAGATCCTACATCAACAAAAAAATCCTCCCTGGAGCATCTCGAAGAAGCAATCATCCACACTTGACTAGAAACTGTGTAGTGACGGGAATTTTGCTGTATGCCATAAATTGTATATTCAGCACATGGATGCTTTATTGAGTTCTGTCCCATACATTATTTGCCCCATACATTTCTCAAAATCTATTCGGGTATATTTCCAGTGCAGTACATATGGTGGCATGAGCCTTAGCACCATAAGGATTAGTTTCAGGTTCTGGCCCTTTCTCTTGGCAGATGTGTGTCTTTGAACAAGTTATTTTTTTCTCTAGGACCTGCCTTTCCTCCTCAGAAGTGATGAGGCTAGACCACATGATTTCCAAAGATCTTTCTACCTCTAATAGTTTGAGTCCAAAGGTCTCATTAAATGTTTTTTTCTTCATTGGAGGACCGGGACTGGCTATATACATGAGCTCAAGTCACTTGACTCTGTTGATTTTAAAAGCTTGATGAAATGAAGACATGCTGCTATTTTGCACTTAACACACATTGAATTCCAAGTAGTCAGTTAATATGCTTGGGAGAAAGGGCTTGATAACCTAGGTTTTTTTCTGAGATTAAACTTTTATAAAGCTGGCTTCCTATTACTGGACTGTACCTCTGAGGTCCTTTCCCAGCTTTAAATCTTAACTTTTATGAGAGACAACTGTGATCTGTTATGGGCTTCTGGGTAACACAATAGAGAGTGGTTGATTTGAGGTCAGGAAGCTCAGACACTAATTATGGAGTCTTTGGACCAGTCACTCAACCACTTAACCCCTCTCAGCCTCAGTTTCCTTATTTCTTAAATGAGGATATTAGTTGTTAGGAAAAAATAAAATAATGTGCATACACACACACACACACACACACACACACAAATAGATGGTAGTTATCTATGATACTATGATTATTGGTTCTTGTGCCCTCCTAAAGAACCAGCCAGTCAGCCATCTATCTGAGGGCACGCTATCCAACTCTGCTGCTTATTACATACTACACCATATGTGAGCTTTATGCGTCCTGGGCTTCTGACTTCAAGTGTTAGGATTTGTCTGGATGGTTTTCAAAGTAACTGGCTCTTTGATTCAGCCTTGTTTCTTTGTGGTTTTTTCCCCTAGCATTTTGTGTGTGTGGCCTAAGAGTGGGAGCTGGGGAGTCTCTGAGTAGCAGTTAGGGGAAAGACTACAATGGAAAAGCAGATAACTTAAGGCAGGATTTTGATTTAATGCTGGGTTTGGTGAAGTATTGAACTCGGAGGCAAATGTCTGATGATGAGAATGATATGTTTGCAGGCCCCTGGAATAGACAATGTCTGTTGAATGACAAGATAGCTCTGAGGTGCTGGAGTCCAATCTGCACTTTTACAGCCTGGGTGTATTTTTTTTTTTTTTTACAAATCACAGATTGAGTTCACCAAGAGCTTCTATATCTTTTAGGGGAAGAAGAGCATAGCAATGATGGATTACAGCAAGCAGAGCTAGGTAGCAAATTGGACTTGATTCAGATCTAGAATCACAAAAGAGGAAAAAAAACCCAGGTCAGTATTAAGATGGCAGTGAGAAGCAGAATTCAAAATCAACAAAAGAAACCAAAATATAGATAAGAAAAATCTTAACTTGAACCATGGAAAGTGCCCAACTTTTCAGAAATGCCAACTTGTATTCTAAAAAAGTGTCGGTGAAGCTTTTTCCTTTTGAGAACCACCATCTTAGTTGCATGCTTTCTGTTGCCATAAGGCACTTATATTTATTCTCTTCTTTTTTAAAATAGTATTTTCTTTCTCTAAATACATACAAAGATAGTTTTCAACATCGACCTTTACAAAACCTTGTGTTCCAAAATTTCCTCCCTCTCCTCCTCCCTCCCCAAAACAGCAAGCAATGTGATATCTGTTAAATGTGTATAATTCTTCTAACTAAACACATTTCCTTATTTGTCATGCTGAGCAAAAAAAAAAAAAATCAGATCAAAAGGGAAAAACCACGTGAAAAAAGAAACCACCAACAACAACAAAGTGAAAATACTATGCTTTGGTCCACATTTAGTCTTTGTAGTTCTCTTTCTGGATGTGGGTAGTACTTTCCATCACAAGTCTATTAGAGTGAGACACTTATTTTTAAACAGTACTAAAAAATCAGGTTATTTTGCTATAGAAATATATGTTTAGTTTTAAAGGAAATGGGAAGAGGAAAAATATACCATAAGGGACATGTGCCACATAGAACTGCCAACAAGTATCTGAGTGAGAGAATCTCCATTGAAGGGAATATCGGAGATCACCTCATCCCCTCCTCTGCTTATTGATTCTTATTCCCTAAAGTGGTTGTTTGGAATGATCTTTTTTCTCCTTAATCCACACATAGCCCCTTCCCCTCAACAGAGGATGTCACCTCATACCTAACCACAAAGATCATAGGCCATTTTCTCGCTAGTTTATCTAGATCCCCTTGATCGTCCTCACTCTTGTTCCCTTTGCTCCACTCTTTCAGCAAAAGTGACCCTTCTTACCAAAACCAACCCTCTGTTGGTTCTGTCTCATCTTCTCATGCTTCCTCTGAGATCTTCCCCCAGTGATGGCCCCTTCTTGCTAATCTTTAACTTCTCCTTATTTAACATTGTCTCCTGTGTTGCCTTCAAACTTTTTCAGGTCTCACCCATCCTTAAGAAATTCTTTTACTTGATCCTGCCATCTGTCATGGCTGCCATTCTCTTAGGATAAAACTGAACAAAACATTTGTACTTTGGCCTCTACTTCTACACTTTCTCCTCAGCTCCTTATATTCTGGTTTTCATCCCCATAACTTGGCCCACTGTTCTGTCTCCAAGACTACCAGAGATTTCTTAATTTGTAAGTTCTATGAGATTTCCTCAGCCCTCATCTTTCTTGAACTCTCTAGTATCAGACACCATTTTCTACACTATTCCTCTTGGATATTCTCACCTCCTTAATTTGTTGGACACTTCTCTCTCTGGTTCTTGTCCTACCTATCTGAATACTACTTCTCATCTCATGTTTCTCTGCTGAATTGTCATCCACGTTCTATCCCTTAAATACTGCTATAACTCAAGACTCCCTTGGGCCTTCTTTTCTCTCTGTAATCTTTCTCTTAATTGAGCCCATGGGAACCAATAATATGACTACATATGCTATGCAGATGGCTTTGAAATCTCATACAGCCATGATTTCTGTCATAAGCTCCATTCTTGAAACTCAACTCCCAGATCAACATCTCCTTCCCCTAAAGCCTCCTAAAAGCATCTCACATGTACATTTACAAGGGTAGTAAAATTATTCCTGTCCCACCCCTTCCTCCACAAACTCCAGCTGCCTCATACCTTTACAATCAAAGATACCAACAGTTTTCCTGTTGTTTAGGTGCACAACCCAAAAGATCATTTTTAGTAATGCTTTGTCCTTCATTCTCCCCTCCCGTGTCTCACAGATTGCCAGGTACTATCAATTTTCCTTCCACAGTATCTCTTTCATCCATACCGATCCATAGCATGCTTAATAGCTAGTAGCAACTAGGTGGTATGATGGATAGAGCACTGAAAGTGGAGTCAAGTAGGCCTAACATTCAATCCTCCACATATTGGCTGTGTGATCTTGGACAAGTCACTAAACCTTTTTTCTCATTTATAAAATGGGGTTAATGTCAACTATAACTACAAGGTTGTTTTGAGGGTCAGATGAAAATATATGTAATTTTGTAGGTTTTAAAGTGATACATAAATGCCAACTATCTTTACCTAAGCAAATATCCATAATTGTCTAACATGGTAGGGCTA
This sequence comes from Sminthopsis crassicaudata, assembly GCF_048593235.1. NCBI lineage: Eukaryota > Metazoa > Chordata > Mammalia > Dasyuromorphia > Dasyuridae > Sminthopsis > Sminthopsis crassicaudata. Next base: position 37,205,038 of record NC_133623.1, read on the forward strand.
TGAGTTGACATGGAGCAACATGAAAAAGAGATAGCAGAAGAAAACTCTTATAGGAACGTAGTCTAGTGGAAAGATTTCTGGACTTGTCTATTAGTTCAGATGATGACTCTGACATTTAATAGATACATGATCTTAGGCAAGTCACTTTTGTCCCTTAAGCCTCAATTCCCTCATATGTGAAATGGAAAAATCAAAGTTAATATCTGCCATCTTTGGTAGTCAGGAGAAAAGTCTTTGTTAAATGGCAAAAGCTGCACTTTTAAATGGACTTCAGGGAAAGATTCCAATTGTTGATGTCAATCGCTTTGTAAATGTGTGATTCATTACCCTGTGTACATTTTGTGCTAGCCACTGGGCATACAGAGACCAAAATGACATAGTACTTGTCCTCAAGCTGTCTACAGTCTACTTGTAGGGGTACGGGGATGTGACATGACCATTGATGAGTATGATACAAGGTAGAGAATTCTGGGGGCAAAGGACAGATAGAGGAAAAATGTTCTTGTACTATTTGAGATGGGAGATGTGGATCCAGTTCAGAGAATGACTATTGTGGAGGAAGTGGTACCTGAGCTGAATTAGAAGAAACTTGTGGGGACAAAGGAAGGGCTTTTTGGATATAGAAAAGGACTAATGAAACTGAACCAGAACAGGAGATAGGAAGTATGGCATTAAAGGACCAGCAAGTGGTCTAAGCTGGCTGGGCTGCAGAGATCATGAAGTGAAGAAACCAGTACTCAGTTATCTCTGGACCTTTTTCTGACCAAGAATTCGAGGAGGGAGCAGTCTCAACAATTCAGGACTGGGAGGTGACTGATAATCTGGCAGACAGGTCTGAGAGTGGCCAGATTGTCGTAATGTCATGGAAGCAAGGTCAGTAATATCAAAGCATCAGTGATATCCTAAGAGTCTTAATAGTGTAGTGAGTTTGTAATCCATCTTACACAGGCTTGAGGAGGAAGAGGTAGGTAATAGTGGAGATGAGAACTTTGGTTGTGACTAAGAAAACATATATGGTGCAGCTTATACCTTATAGAATGATTTTGACTGCTGTACTTAAGGACATTTGGGAAGGAGAAGATTTTGGAATCTAGATGGCTGTTATCATAAAGCATGCTAGGGATGATGAGGATCTTAATGAAGAGGGTGACCATTTCTATTGGTTCTTTCATCTAGGCCTTAAACACCGGTACAAAGCACTTTTTTCCATGCAGATTTGAGGGAGTCAGGGAAAATGTGTGCATACAACAGGCTGTTTACTTGTGGGAGATATGTAGCAATGTCATGCACTGTGGCTTCACAATACCTTCTGGGACCCTAAAATTGCCATCCTTATTTTCTGTAAGAATATGCTTATGGCTCCAATATAGATTGTGTCCCCAGCATGGAGGAGATCTCCTATCCTTGTCACAAACTAGGAGTTGAAATCATCAGTGGCACTATCGGTACTAGACCTGGCTCATATTCTAAGACCTGTCTATAGGTTAATTGAAACAAGGGAATAGTCCAATGTTCAGAGGGTTTTATACAGTTTATAGGGTGAAGAGTCAGTTCCGAAACAATAGATCTTGAAAATATTTAATATTTTATTTTCTCCAATTTTATGTAAAAATATTTAAAATTTTTTTTTCAAATTTTCAAATTCTCTCCCCCCCACCTTTCTCCCATCATTGAGAAGGCAAGAAATTTGACATAACTTGTCATAACATATTTGACATAACATAGTCATGCAAAATGTATTTTCATCTGAGTTATGCTATGAAAGAAAACACAGACCAAAAAAAAGAAAAATAATATAAACAAAAAATATTGTTGATCTGCATTTAGATTCCCCTAGTTCTCCCCCCCCCCCCCGCGAGATGGATAGCACCTTTCATTATAGGGTCCTTCGGAATTATCTTGGATCATTGTAACCCATGGACTTTTTGCATTATAAAGCAACCCGTCATCAACAAGCATTAGACATTTACCCATTTGGGTCTCTCAGATTGAGAGTATGCATTTGCAATCCCTGTAAAATAAGCCATCCAGGGCCATTTCCAGTCATCTAATCTCTTATCTGGCCACTGGATCCAGATGGCTCTGGAAGGAAAAAGCGAGACCAGTAACCTTGCCCAGCCCTCCCTCACTTAAATGCAATGCACTTCCATGTTACAGCATCACCTCCCTGATGTAATGATCATCTTGGAGAATGAAGTAACAATAACAAAACCAGGCAGTCTGGAAAGAAGACAACTTAAATAACAATGATAAAAGTCGAAGGGAGAGGAGAGGTGGAGATATCTCCAAAGTCACCAACTTAAAGCACTTAGAAGGAGAGGACAATTTGGTGAAGGCATGGTGGGGATGGAAGCGGAATTAAGTTTGGAATATGTTAGGTTTCAGGTGTCCATGAGATTTCCAGGAACAATTGGAAGTGTAAGACTTGGGAGAAAGACAGAGGCTGAATATAGGAACATAAGGATCATCTATGTGCAGAGATGCCAATTGAACCCTTGGATGTTGATGGGGTAGAGGGGAACCAAGAGAGAGAATGTAAATGGCTGGAACCTCCTTGCCTCACATGCATATGAACTTAACATTTCTTTACTTTCAAATCCAGCTTCTAGGTCATATCATTTGCGACCCCTGGTGGGAAGAGGGTCAAGCTCTTGTCAATCATATACTGTATGTGCCAAAGTACTCTCCCAGATTCTGATCTCGCATCTTTAGGGTGAGGATGTACACAATCTTGAAGTACAAAGTTCCAGCAGCAAACTGGTCTCCACCAGTCCTTAGACTTTCTGTTTCTGTTCCCTCCCTTCCACCAGTCTTGGCATTTCTCAAACTCTCGAATTGCACAGCAGCTGCATTCTCCTTTGTGCCATCGACTCAAGCATGGGGCTCCAGTGTGATTATCTGAAGCTATAAGCTGGAACTCTTGAATCTCTAGAGCTTTCTGACATGGCTCCCTTTTTGAATATGTTCCTTCTCAGAATGATAACAAGAAAAATGGTGTCGTTCAATTGAATCATCATATCATGGGCTTAAAAATACTCACTGTCAAGTCAGAAACTTCTGAGGATTCCCACTATCTGCTTGTGTGTTATTCTCCCTCAAGGTATAATATAGTCCATCTACCAATGATTCTGAATGAAATATCCAGTGTCATCTCATTCACACCTCTGAGCTGTGGGAACTTGCCAGCAACAGAGGATCTTATCTAGCTTTTGATTAAGTCAGAGGCTTATTACTATGGTATTGCTCTGTATAGTAGATCCTCCATCATGGGACTGCTCCATCCCCTTTCTTGAGGTTTTTGGCCTAAGGCAGGTCTTGTGATTCCCAGATTTGTACTATTCGACATCTGGCATATCTTCACCCATTCACCTGGAGTCCCAGGGATTCTTGAACGAGCAGAGGCTACCTTATTCAATAGGAGGCAATGGGTGCTTCCTAGACCACATAGGGTGTCGATGTTAACCGATTTGGGTTGCTTGTGTCTTTGGAGTCGATGTTTCGACTTCCTTATTTCTTGGAGTGTCTCATCTCAGCCCCTTGGATACCATTCTCTGAAATCTCAAGCTTCAGCCCTTCCTGTCATGAGCCTTTCCCTTGCAATCTGAACCTGGTTATAGCCAGGACCTCATTAGTACGAATAAAGCCCCCCCCCCCCCAGCAAAGTGGTTTCGTTATTTGAATTTGCACAGCATGCTTCCATTGGTCTGCAACAAGTCTCCATGTTTTACATAATTAGAACCTTGAATAGTATCAATTTGAATACCCATAGTTGATTTCATTTGGGATAGAAATTATCTTTCTATATGTGCTTCATTTTATCTCACAGCATTTCCGCCAGAAGCAGTGCTAAAAGCAAAGGCTGGAAGTTGCTGAAAGGCTGACCTTGACTTCAAATAAAGAAATGCTTCTTAGTGATGGCAGGTTTCCGACTGTGGACTCGGGTGCCTTGGGAAGGAGCTGTTGTTGTCACTGGTAGTGTGCAAAGGAGAGACGGGACAATGTGTTGTCAGACGTCCCGGAGAGGTTTTTGGTCTGGATAGGGGTTGGGTTTGAGGTCTGCCCATGGTCCTCCTTTTAGCTCTGAGACTTTGTTAGCCCTCTTTGGGGTAGGAGGTGAACCAGAGGTCTATGAAGGACAGCCTCTTCTTGGACTGGAGATGGCAGCAACCCATACCATATTGTAGGAAACTTGATGGTTACTAGGGGTCCTACTGGAATCAATCAGACAGCCCTTTGAAGTGTCATCTAACCAATTGCAAAGGTGTTGGGAAGATGTGTGAGAAAAGATAATATAAGGGCGAGAAGCAGGATGACCTCAAATTTTCATTCCTGGAGATTTAAAGTATGTAGCTCTGTAGCGGAGAATGGTGTTTCATTAGAGATTCCTAGCTGGACCATTATTTCCTTGATCTGGGCTCTGATTATAAATGTGCATTTTAATTTAGTGTCACAATTAGGGACTTCTCCCAACCCCTAGGGAGAAGTCCCTAATTGTGACACTAAATTAAAATGCACATTGACCAGAGGTGATAAGATTGACTCCTTTTGGGAATTATATCCTCATTGCAAATGTTCTGAAAATGAAAACTTGTTTTAAATAGGTATCAGTTCCCCATGATTTTGAAGTATCAAGAGCCTGTTGGCTCGATACTTTTATATCAAGTTTGTAAACTTGGGTGAGTTGAGACTCAGTTCTAGACCTTAAAGGATATGAGATCAGACCCTCGGTTTCAGGATCTCACTATCATTAAGGATGTCAGAGATCATGAAGAGCTGTCTCTCCCTGAACAGAAACCCCATGGCCTTCCTGAGAAAGTAGACATCTAGCTGTTGTTTGAAAGCCTCAAATCCCATGGCGGGTCAAGCTCTAATTGTTGTGCCTTCACGCAGCATCTGTGCAACTTTCATTCCTTGCTACCTGTTTTGTTCTCTGGGGCCAAGCAGAACAGGGCTGATCCTTTTTCCCCAAAATAATCCTTCAGATATTCAGAAGCTACCGGGACACGAAACTTCTATCAATATACTTTTGTTTTCATTGGGTTGTTGTAAGTGCATCATTTGCCATATCACTTGGAGATCCATCCTGAGTTCGCAGTCCACTAACATTTGGACGCTTTTTTCCCATGAACCAGTCGTCCACTTCCTTCTGTTCTTTGTATGTTCGGTACCTGGAGCATGAGATGTCTTCCACATGGATGCGTTTGCTCAGGCTGTATCCTCTGTGGGGAGATTACATTCCCTCCTCCTCTCGATTGATGAGAATCTTTCATATCTTCTAAGGTTCAGCTGAGATACCACATGCTACATTTTCCTCGGGTTCAATTGGCTCTGATTGACCATTACCCAAATCAGAGGGAAAGTACTCAATTTTCAGTGCAGGGCTTTTTGGTGTGATATCTTGCTTAGCATTCTTGGGCAAAAACCACTCCATCTTCCCAATCAGCCTTGGCATTCTGCCCCATCAGTATGCGAATTCAGTAACTTTACAAAATGGCTGTCGGTCCGCACCAAACCCTTCTCATTGCATTTTTGCAACCTAAATAAAAATTGCTGAAACTTGGGCATGAAGTTGCTCAGTTACCAAGACGTGCTTCTGACAGCATGTGCGTGAGAGATGATGATAGTAAGGACCAAGTCATTTGTGATCAGTTGTGTCAGAGGTAATGGGCTCTTCATTCACATCTGTCGAGATCATAATAGCATATTGTGGGGCATTCTAATGACTGCATTCAAATGATGTCAGATCTTTTGGTGGTTTTATCCTCATATATCTTTTCTTCTGCTTGACTGTGGATTTCTTTAAAAAATCTCAATAGACTAAGTAAATGCGGAAGGGGAAATGAGACATTAACAGCATCAATCAGTAAGGATTTATGAAGTGTCTTCTGTGTGCTAGGCGTTACTCTAGGACTGGGATTGGAAATAAAAATGGGAAATAGTTCCTGGTGTCAAGGTGCTTACATTCCATTTGGAAGAGATCATAAGTATTTATGAGTATATGCAGAATCGTATTTCTTCCCTTGTCACTGAATGGAAAAGGAGGCGGAGGGAGGGAGAGAATTTGGAAGTGAAAATAAAAATAAAATTTGGAAATAAAAAGCGTCTGCGTCACTTATGTGTATACACACACAGGGAGCTCTTGGGGGGAATTCCCCTCTAACAGAAATGATGTGCACTTTCACTGCAATTTCTGACCTCTGAGAGCCCCATAGAGTGTTGCAATGGCAAAATGACTTAAGCAGGATCACTCCGCCATTTTGTCCCTCAGGATCCAAAGAGCAATTCTCTAGTCAATTTCCCATATTTTTCTAAACAACTAGTGAGAACAGGTCTGATGCTCAGTTGGGAATTTCTCTAGGAGGCCCAGAGAGAAGGGAGCAAAAAAAAAGTTTGGACTGTCAGTGCTGACTTTTTCCAGACTTCAGCCATCACATCTGAAGTTTAGATCCAGGAGGAGCCTTGAAAGGGCATCTGATTCCTTGTTGTCCTTGCACAAGTAAGAAAACAGTCCCAGAAGAGTGAAGTGTTTGGTTAAAAGCTGTCAAATGCAGGAGCTAGATTTTGAACTAATGATGAGGATGATGATGATGATAATCACTTCACTATCATTTATGTAGCACTTTAAAGTTTAGAATTTGCTTTGCCAATAGTATTTCCCTTAGTCCTCTCAACAATGCTTTGAAGTAACTGCTGGAGCTTAGAGAGTTCAATGGTTTGTTCAATAACACAGCTACTAAGTATCTATGGTGGGACTTGAAACTGGGTCTTCATGAAGCCCAGCATCGGTCATCCTTCAAGTCATCTTGCTACTCGCTCCCATCTGCCTTTTGACCCTACCTCAGGAGACCCAAAGGGGAAATTCTGTTTTTATCTTGAAGTAGACCATTGTGCCAGATCAATATGTTCAGCTGGTCCCTGTCCTGTCACGTGTACTTGGCTGTCCCGTGGTCCCCACTGAAACTTCTGGCATGATCCAAACTCACAACTCAAATGCTGTATAAATAAGCCTCTGAATAAACGCCTTATTTAACCCCATTGTCAGCTTTATGGCAGGAGGAAAGTCTTGCTTCAGAATGAAATGAGGTAGTGAAGACATCTTTACAGCATGTTAAATAGAGGCCTTGTCAAGCTGTTTTAGTACCATAAGGCTGGGAATTAGGCTTTATGCTCCAAGACTCCTTGTGTGTCCATCACTGAAGCCAGCCGAGCTTTCCGTGGCAAAACCTGGGCAGGAGAGTTCGTGATGTGCGGCTCCAGTAGACAAATTGAACATGCAGGTTTCCTGGAGAGTTACATTAAGGGCTGACACCGTCACCGTTGATGTGCCAGCAATTGGTGGCTGTCACCGACTGGGATTAGAGTATCATTCTGTTGGGGTGAAGCAAATTACATTTTTGATTGGAGGATTTTCATGACAATGGGTTTCTATCTGATTTTCTGACTCATTCTCTTGTTGAGTTATTAATAGGGCAACTGGGGGTAGGGGTAGGGCAGAGAGGTGCAAGAGGTGTAGGGAGGTGTAGGTGAGTGAAAGAAAGAGGGAGGAGACAGAGAGAGGAGGGAAAGGAGGGAGGGAAGGAGAGAGAGAAGGAGAAAAGAAGAGGGGGAGAGATTGCATTCTCAAACTCAGTAATGTCTTTTGATATTCAATCTGGGAACTGGTTTCCTTGCTGAATAGGACCTCGGAGCGTGCTACTTGGCATTTGCAACATGTGATCTCCTGGGGTATACAGCATGTTATGGACAGTTGCCAGTCCCTAGTCAGAATGTAGAAGGAACTTCTATTTTGTACTGTACTGTTTCTTAGTGGCCAAAGCCATCCCTGGATGATTCGTGGCAAGGATAGGAAGCATTTACCTCCATCTCCAAGAGAAGCATTCTTTCCTGTCATGCTAATTTCATCAAAGAAAGTGATAAAATTAGGAGACAAAGAGATGGGTGTGGATTTATGTATCTGTAGCTAGATTCTATAATATATGCGTGTATATCGAGATGTACACACATATATTTTAAATATTTCTACACACAATTTCTAAGCAACACATTAGGAAAATTGGAATTAGATTTAATTTCCTGCCTTATCTCTCCAGGACTAAATCCATATACAAAACAATAGCATGGCTCTCAGAAGAATCCAGTAACTTTCAGTCCAGCCAATTACCATAAGCCATAAAGTGCTTATTTATGCCTGTTGTATGCAAAAGCAAGAACACTGGACTGGAAGTCTGGAGATGAGGGTTCAAGATCCAGCTCAGTTATTAGCTGAACTATTCCAGTCCATTTCCCTACTTTAAAATGAAACCGGCCTAGGTAATTGGTCTCAAAGGTCCCTCCTGGTTTTAATAGTTTCTGTGAACATTTTTTACCTGGCATCTGACATTGATTACGTGGGGTCCTAGAGGACCAACTAAGTCTGATTGCTGTGGAGTAGAGGCAGAAATAAATAAATAAATGAAAGCCAAGACTCCTTCCCAGACATTTCAGAGCTCACTAGTGTCTAGAGAAATGAGACAGAGCCTCGATTTGCCTCATTCCCTAGTTCTTCTACCAATTAGTCTCATGGAAAGATTTAAAAAAAAAAAAGGCAACCTTATGCTCATTTGACTCTAGAATCTCATGTGTCTCACTGCCGTCTGTCTTGCTGCTGTCTGTCTCTCAGCCGTCTGTGTCACTGCCATCTGTGTCCCTGCAGTCTGTCCTGCTCTATACCCAACACAGTTCAGTGCTCAAGTTAACAGATGTACCTGTTGAGATGGGAAAATTGATTGAAGATTACAAGTAATTGCTTAATTGCTAAACAGGGGGAGCTTTTTTTTTCCGTTTTCCTCGTCCTTTAATACCCTAAGTTCTTAAGACTTGTTGTTCTTTTAATACTATTAACCATTTTCTACTTGGAGGGTACTTCTCTCACCTCCTTCATGTCTGATTCTTCTTTTTTAGTCTTTTCTACTGGCCCATTATCTGTTTCCTGCCTCCCTTAATTGTGATATCCATCAGAATTCTGTCCTAGGCCCTCTTCTCTTTTCCATAATCTCTCCCATCAACTCCCAGGAATTTAATTATGTAAATGGCTTCCAGATCTGTTTTTCTAGTTGGAATATTTCTCCTGAGCTCCAGTCTTGTATTACATAACAAATGGTGAACAACTCCACCTGGATATCCCGTAGGCATCTCAAACTCACCACTTCTCAAAAAACAAAAACAAACCAAAAAAAGAAACCAAAACAAAACCCCTCCCCCCCCAACCCAATCTTCTCAGCATTCTCTGTGAGTTTTTGCTATTTCTTGTTATGGGTACTTCCACATGTTCCCAGTCACCCAAGTTGGTGACACTGGGGTCATTAGAAGATTTCTCCCTCAAAATCTACCGCATCCCATCATTCACCCCATCTTGTTGGTTTTACCTCCACTACATTTCTCGCCTCCATCTATCTCACTGCTCATACCACCATGTCCTGAATTCAGGTCCTTATAGTTTCTCATCTGGAGTATTAAATTAGGCTCCCAGTTGCTCTCTAGTATGTTCTCCAAACAGGTGCCAAAGTCTTGCTCCCAAGGGACATTTCTGACCACGTCACTTCCTGTCTCAAAAACCCTCAGTGACTTCCTTTGGCTTCTAGGAGAAAAGATATGTGCCTCAACTGAGCATTTAAGTTCCTCTGCCATAGGGTTCTAATTTGCTTTGCTAAATCTGTTTACTGTGACTCTCTTTTAGGTACTCTGTATTTTAGGCAAACTGGGAAGCTTCCTGTTGCCTAAATTCTACATACCATCTTCCAGCTCTGAGCCATTTGCACAGGTGATGTACCCCATGTATGGGGGGGTACACTTCTCATCATCTTTTATCGTTTTTAAAGCTCAGTCGAAATAGTACTTTTACTGACCTGATGCCCACCCCGAGTTGTTTGTGCTACTTGTCCTTAAATTGTCTGATGTTTACTTCTCTGTCCCAGTGATACTACCCTGTGATTCTACTACCATTGCAGTAGAATATAAGCTTCTTGAAGAGAGGGACACTTTTTTTGTTTTTGTTTTTATATCTCTCTGGGAGCTAACTCGTAGTGTGGAACATTGCAATAATAAGTCGAGGTTGAATTAAAATGAGTCAGTATTCTCCCAGTGATGAGAAAAGAGGAATATAGTTTTATCACTGAAGTAGATATAGCAACAAAAACACTAATTAAAAAGTGGGGGGAAATGACCTAAAGTTTAGATTCCCTTTTAAGAATGCTTATTGTTCTTAGTAACTATTAAAGAAATTGTTTCAAACTGCTTTGCCCTGTTTTGCTTTCAGCCAGGTTTCAAAGATGAAGAATATTTTCTGAAACAGAAATCTTTTTTTTTCCTGTAAATGCAAATCACATCCCAGAGGATAAAACAAAAGAAAAGAAAAAGAGGTCTCAAGTACCAGGTTAGCAGGTTGGGCGGAAGCAGAGCTGAGACACAGACAAAGGCCAATTTAGGTTGTGTAATAAATGTCCATTGATCTCAATCTCACTCAGTTTTTAAAGGCAAAGACGACATTTTCCCATTAGTAAAAGAAGAGATCTGATTCCCTTGCCAGTTGTTGGGTCAGGCGCAGTAGGTTGGGCGGGTTAGGGGGATTTTCAAACTAAAATTTCCAGCCTAGATGCCATCTTCCACCTCTGAGCATTTGCATAGGTTTTATACCGCATGTATGGGGTGTGCACTTGCTCATCTTTGTAAAGGGGTTACTACAAATGTCCCTTCTGTGCTTCTTGGTTACAGTCAAACTACTCTATTTAAAGTACCTGCATCTTATAAGAACACCTGTATTGCACTTGAAGCTATATTGTGTTTTACAAAGCATTTTACACACTCCATGCTCTGCGTTTGCTTGCTAATAAACTCACACTCAAGCCATGTGTGTATTGGCAGATGAATACATACCCTGGAGTGCCTATTGCCTGCATAATTAGCCATCAATTATCACCAGTTACATTTGCACCTGTTCCATTTGCAGATCCTTGGAATTTCAAGCTTGCCCAATTAGCATGTTCTGAACTTTCTAACATTTGTGAAAAATTAGGAAAGTTGTCATCCCCTTGAGGAATCCCCACTTAAAGCCGGTCCACGTGGCTACAAAAACACAGGGAGAGAAAGATGCCCTTCTTCTAGTCAGTAGACATCACAAATATATATATATATATATATATACACACCGACACAAGTATATGTGTGTGTGTGTGTGTGTATATATGCATATACATATACATACACACACACACATACATGCGTGTGTATTACCTTAACCTGAAAGAATGTCAGTGACTCATTTTCCCAGATGTGGGTTCTCTGTTGAGCATAGCCACAAACCTTCAGAAGCACTAGCGAGTAGCCACTGGCTCTCAAACACTATGGCCAGCTTGCAGCATCGTCTCGCCCTTGGTGATCTAGCCAAACCGTGACCTCCCCTAACTTCTTTAGCACTGACAAACAGACTGGCACCTATCACAGGACATGTCCTCTGTGGGGTTTGAAATGCAGACAGAATAGTTGGCTAGGAACACACATAAAGAGCCTGGAAACAGAGGGGGACTCAGAAGTAGGGAAGCCAGGAGGTAAATCCCTAGTGACCGAGATGAATATTGTGTCTGCTCAGTAGCCAGCTCTAAGGGATGCCATGTATGCTCTGGATTATTGGCAGAAAGGGGTGCCTCAGGGAGTAGGTCACTGGTGGAGGCTTGCATCTTGCATTGACTTTTCTATCTGGCCTGCCAATAGCTTTCCCCTGGAAAGGAGCCAAGGAGGAACGTGACAGCAGCCACATCTAGTGAAGAGAGGGAGGGCTGGTGCACCTGCATGTGCAGATTCTTGCAGTCCCTCCGTACATGCACTGAAATCTTCACCAGCTGTTGACCTGCGTGGTAGATGTGATGGACGACACATCTGCCAGTGGGTTTCATTTTAAAGATTGCTTGTTTGGTGTTGTGTGATGGTTCTTCTGATGTTGGCTTGCTTTGCACCTGAATTCAGGCAGATTGGCTTATTTAGGACCAAGTGGTTGGAACTGGTTGCACGTTTCCCCTTAGGCAAATTCAGTTTTAGACTAGACCCGAAATGGAGTTCTTCTTGAAAGATGCTCTTGTTCCGTCTCTTAAAGATGCTAATGGTGTCGCGACATAAGTATGTTTTGGGGTTATGATAAAGTGTTTCTGTGATCTTCTCAATGTGGGAGATCTTTCCAGTGATGCTAATCATTTCCCAACTGTGCTGTCCCATCCTGGAGTTCTCCTGTCCAGGTCCTCCCATAAATTCACCACAGAGGTTCATCTAACCTACTGAAGGCTTTCGTCTAGCTCTCTCCATTCAGAGCGCATCCGTGAAGCGTGCCAATTCTCCCTCCGTTATCCCTTGCTTTCACGGAGTGACCAGCCCAGATTCTTTTCTAGTCCTGCATTTTGCTAATGCTATACTGGCCCAAACCTCTCTAGGCATTTCTCACCCAGTGAGGTGTCGTGCTTTAGATCCACCTTGCTGGTCAGTCATTTCTTCATTAACCAATTACTGAGTACTCCCTGTGTACCAGACTGCTGAATGGTAGGTCTAAAATAAGAAAAAGAAAGACATTCTCTGCCCTCAGGGAGATTACAATCTAATGGAGGAAGATAGGAAACCAAAGGAAGCTGTGGGAGGGGGAGGGGGAGTGATGGAGTCCATCAGAGGTTCCTGGCATAGGGCCTGATGTTCCCAGAGTTATAGGGTCAAGCAGAGCAGTTGACAGAAAAGGAAGAATTAGCTCTGTGGTTCTGAGCCTTCTATAAAGGAAGATTGGAAAAGGGAGGGGAGAGGGAACTAGACGGTACCTAGAAAGTATGGTGTATGGAAGCTGAGTTCTTGTGTGTGATGAGGAAATTTCAGGTGATGAGCTTCTCCTCGGGAAGGCATCATGTTCCTGGAGAAAAGTCAAGCTGCCAGGAGTGGCTGCCAGCTACTGGAGAGTTGAGTAGCATTAGCCATCTCCTGGGATTATGGTCAAGGAAAACAAAATAAGCTCTTGACTCTCTTCACCTATCGTGGCCTTCCATAGTTGCCTGTGTTTGTGGACAGCCTGCAGAGCTACGATTGCTTCAAACACACATTGGGGTACGAACTGTTGCGTTTTGCCAGATAAGGTGACCTTGATTGTCTAGAAGCCACAAGTGTTAACATTATAATAATTTTTAGTGTAAATTGTATTGGAAGAAAAAGGCAAGGAAAAATTATGATTCTGACCTTTGAGTTTTACTGCTTTCAAAAATGAGGTTTCTGAACCTTTAAATTATAGATTTCGGGCACTATTCAGTTGCTTGATTCTTTAATAGCTGACCTACTTCAGCTTCCTCCCAGGCATTCTCTTAAACAGCCCTCCCACCAGAGGGTCAGTCTGATTGCAATGAATGGGCCTAGAGACACAGAATCAGTAAATGAATTCAGGGGAAGGCCATCAGAAACGGAGGCTAGGAATTGCTTCCTCCTCCTTCACAGACCCCTCTCTGGATATGCTAGCATAAACATCAGTCAGCATTATTGCCTCCTGTAGGAATTTGTCAGCGGAGAGAACTGGTAAATCACCATCGAGTGACAGTCTTTCAATTGGGCTTCTCTTTGGATGGATGAAATTCCAGGAAAGGGAATGATTTAAACAAAGAAGTAGTTGTATAGAGCCCCTTGTCCCTGTATACCCAGTTCTCTGGGCGATTCTCGCGCTTTGGGATTGTAGGCTGGTGGAAGTGAATAAGCACTGGACCAGGATTAGAAGGTGCAGTGGTTTAGCAAAAAGAACATCGAATTCGGGGTCAGAGGGCCTTGAGGGAAATATTGTTTCTGCTACACCATGTGACCATGGAGTAATCACTTTTATTTGGAGATCTTATGTTTCTTCCACTTGAACACAGAAATTGAGGATCCCAGATTGGCAGCTGGAAAGGTTCTCAGACACCAATAATCCTCATTCTTTCATTTGACAGAAAAGCAAACTGGGCCTGAGAACAGTTAATCGACCTTTTCAAGGCTATATGGGTAATAAATTGAAGGATCGGGAAGCCCTCTGACCTCAGATCATCTATTCTTCCCCCTCTATCCCTGCAGCCTCTAATATATGTGAAGTACCCAAAATGCAAGTTGATTATCAGAATGGGAAGAGATGTAGCCTTTTTTCTCCAATCTTAAAGCACCTTGTTCACATCCCAAGTAATTATCAGGGATTACTTATGTATGCTAATATCTCATCCTGCCTTCTATTTGGCTGGAGCTGACATCATGGACTACATCCCCCTTGTACTATTTGTTTGTGGACAACCCTCATCAAAAACCTACCTGAGTTAAGTGGAGAATTGTCTCAACTCATCACTTGACTTGATCCATATGAACCCAGCCTTTTTGTCCCTCGGAACAGATCAAAGGATTGTACAGTTCGAGTTTGAGAGTCCCACTCCCTCATGTTACAAATGAGAAAAGTGAAACCTAGAAAAGTCCATTGACTTGCCCTGTGACACACAGCTAGGAAACTTCTGAAGTAGGATTTAAACAAGGTCATTCTTGCTCCAACTTCAGCACTCAGTCCTCTCCATCAGTAGAGTCAAACTCCAATAAAAATGGAACCTGCTAAACCATACATAAAACCATTCATTTTTGTAGCTTTTTTTTTTTTTTTAATGCATCAGTACATTAAAATCAGAGAGGAACTACATTTTAATCTGTTTCCGGTGGCACTTGGCAGTGCTGGCGGCCCATACTTCCTGCAAACCTGGGTTTTTTGCCTCTCTACTACACACTGTGTGGCCGTATTTGTCTCCCACTGCATCCTGGGCTTTTTCCAGTTGGCTTGACTTTTGTCTTGTCACTGAATGAACTCTGATGGCCCTGGAGGAAGGAGTGAAGCTGATGAATTTAAGTGAGGCAGGGCTGTGCAAAGTCCATTCACTTGTGAGTCAAGACATCACTTTGTGGATGTTGTCGGTCCTCTTCTTCAAGAATTAAGGATGAACAACACTATGTTGCTGCTGCACCCTAAGTATCATGGGACCTTCCCCAAAAGGACTGCAGCTGAAACTTTCCATGTGTGTTGTCACCCCATCACTGTGAACTCCTTGAAAGCAGGAACCACCTGGCTTTTGTGTCTGTATCCCTGGTGTTTTAACACTGTGTATGTACATAATAAGCACTTCAAGGCGTCATTCACAAACCTCCTGAAAATCTCAGACTTGAAAGGGGCATGCGATACCATCCAGTCTAGGCCATCCCAAAAAGAAGTTCCCTCTGCAACAGCTCAGACTAGTTTTCATCCAGCCAACATTTACATACTCTCTAACAATCTATCTCGGCTTTCTCTCGCCCCTAGTGTGTCGATCCATAGTCTGCTTTATAAAACATAAATAACTTCTTGGACCTATACAGACCGTGCAAGAAAAAGAATCTCCCAGAATACTAAAAGGATGAAAACAATAGTTACAGTTATTCCTATAGAAGACTTATCTTTTTTCACAATGTTTTGTACATATGCACTCATCTTTCCCACAATCCTGTGGAGGGCTGATAGTTTGCATTTTACAGAGGAGGAAATTGAAGCATGAGAGGTTGTCGACTTGTCGATGATCACACGGCCATTAAGTGTCCAATGACTTCATTTCACAAATTGAGGCACAGAGAGGCCAAGCAATTTGGCCAAAGGCTTAATATGATGAACAGTTACTTAATTCATGAGAGATTTCAAGGATAAACTACTTTGCGTAAGACATTATTTTGGGCCCCATGGGAAATACATGCAGGAATGTGACATCTTGTAGTGGGCATTAAAAGTTTGATAAAGGAATAAATAAAATTTTATAAATGGTAAAGGGTAATATCCTTAAGGGATATACACCATAATCCAAGAATAATACCTGAAACCTTTGTGAATCTCCTAACTTCAGACAGGAACTTCTTGTCTTTGAAAGGGAAGAACATCAGACTGATGGTCAAAATAGTGCTTCTATTTTGTGTTTCCTATATCTTCTTCACTGATTCTCTCCCCAATAAACACATTTCTTTTTCTGTTCCTTCTCTCCACCTCACCATTGTCTCTTTTTCCATGCTGTTTTCTACTCATCTGTCTGAATTCCTCACCTATTACTCTGTGTACCGGACTATCTCGAATTGGACTAATTTAATTGCTTTTTAATTAGAAAATTGTCACATTTTCACTTCCCACTTTGTGGCATCTGGGCACTGCACAAGTAAAATGTGGGTCCATCAGAAGAACAAGAAAATCTGGATTAGCCAGTATAGTTTTGAAATGACTCCACAGCAAAATGAGGCCAAGGAACAAGTTCCTAGAATTGGAAATGTGTACAGGAGTGGAATTTGTTAATACCAAAAAATTAACTTTCCGTATTTCTCTTGAGATGGCACCGATCTACAGAGGGAGATGAGTCTTAACCTAACAAGGGATAGAAATGGTTACTAAAAATAAAATGGATCATTTTTAAAACATGAGATTGAGAAGTATTTGCATGAACTAGGATTTGCATTCGACCAGGATAATAAGGGAAATGGTTGACTGGGAAAATATTTGTATCATATATTTCTGATAAGGGGCTGACCTTCCACGTTATATAGACAATCAATAGAAATTAGAAAATCTAAAATATGTTGCCTAATGGATAAAGGGTCAAAGGATATAAGGGTTCTCAAAAGAAAAACTGCAAACTATTGGTGACCATACCGGAAAATGATCCAGACCACTAATGAGAAATGAAATCCAAATCCAAACAGCCCTGAGGTTTTGCCTCACATCAAGAAAAATTAACATATTGACAAAAGACAGGGAGAGTAGATGAAACTAAAAAGTTGGAAAACTTCTAGAATAATGGCTAGAGATCTGGCTTCAAAGCTAAGAAGACATGGTAGCAAGTCTCATTTCTGATATATTTTGATGAATGACCCTGAGTAAGTCACTTAAGTATAATACTCTGGGCAAATCTCTAAGGTTATAAGTTGCAGAGAAGGTACTGAACATATAGGTTCCCTAGACCCATGAAATTACAAGTCCACACTCTGTCCTCATCATGAGGAAATGACTATTGGATGGCTGTAGTTAGGGGCTGGGGGGGTAGGAGAAGGATTTAGTCAGAAGTGGAGATGATGTAATAATAAAATATAACTGTACAATTTGTTGAGAAAAAAGAAAGCTGCCCATGCTTGTTGGTGGACTACTGTGGCCACCAAGCAATATTTTTATTTTCCTCTATTGATGTGTAGTGTCTCAGTGGCATGAAACTAAATTACAGACTTGTAGGACTGGAGGGGATCCTCTACATGGGTCGTCTCAAGCCCCCTTCTCTTTTGGTTACTTGTACTACCCCATCCCCAGTTCTTTTCTTGCCTTTAGTCACTTCATTCACGTGTGTGTAATACAACAAGAAACAAAGACCTGCTGATCAATAGTGCAGATAGTAGCTTGCTGTTGGAACCTTCAAGATGCACAATTTGAGCTTGAGACCCCCTGTCCAGATCCCTTTTTCAACCTTTTTCAACCTTCTTCGTCATTGGTCATTATTAGTGAGTCCAAGACATGAAATGAGATCTCCCCATCCCCCAAGCTAGGCACATCTCGCCGAGACACGGATCCACATTATCAGTTTTGCTTCTCGTTAATGTCAGTGCCAGACTCTTGGGTTCCAGATACTTGACATCTCACCGTGTAATTAATCCAGAGAGTCTGGCTAAAAATACAGGCAAACAAAGGATGTAGAATTTGTGGACTGTACCCAATTTGGAGGAAACCAGGAACATCAGACAGTAATTTTTCTAATCAACGGTGAGATTTGTGTTGTGGGGAAGCTGAGCTGGATACCTGACCTAATCAGATCCTTCTCTATTGAAAGCCCTTTCAAAGCCCTAAGGATTGCTGGTACATTTGCTGCCATGGCAGCCTGAAGCATCTTGGTTATTTTTATGTAACAATATCCATGTTGATGATCTGTGTGGATGCTGGAGCACAAATGGATGCTTCATATAAATAAAACGAGTAAAAGAAAGACGCTTTGAAATTTTCCCTTTAAAATTATAACGAAACAAGATCCAGTGTCTTTTGTGCAATCTGACACAATTTATTCATTAGAGAGCAACAAGTGGGCACATCTGTATATTTGCATACTAAAAATAGTTGTTCAAGAAACAAAAGGCTGCTTAGAATACATAACCTTGTGCTTGTTGAAATTATATGTTTCCGAGCAGAGTATTATGATCTTGTTTTCAACTACATGTATGTGACTACCTAATTACCAAGCAGACACATTAAACACAGTGTTTATTTCAAAGAATTGTATCTCAGAATAAAAATGCATTCAAAGCAGTGAGCGGGGCGGGGGTGGGGGGGTGGGGGGGTGAGGAGCGAGTTCAGTGCTGTGGGGTTTGGCCATGTGGCCTTTCTCTTCCAGGTCATTGCTCTGCAATTCGCCAGCTCAGTCTTGGAGCATGGCATGAACATAGTGGCTCAGATGGGAAGCGTGTCCAACAGTGCCGGGAAACTTGACAGAGTCATGTTAGCAATCATCAGGTTATACAATCATCCATTTACCTGGGGCTCACCAGTCATGCAACTGTACTGGGAGATGGGTGCCAAACAGATGCTCTTACTGCACTGTTCCATGGCTCTAGGCTTATATTCCCTCTTGGTCAGGCTCCAGGCATCTTAGGAGAAAATAGACATGAAATCCAGGACCCTGTGGTGCATCTGGGCTGACTGAGCTATGTAGCTGTTCGGTGATCTAGGCCAATCACTCTGTCACCTTTAATTTAGCTTTCTAAGACACATGGGAAGGAAAATAAGAATGGAGTGTGACATTGTTAAACCATTGGTTTGGATGAGTTAATGAGCGCAAATATTGCCCGCTTCATTTGGGATAGGAGAAAAAAGGAATTGTCGACAGTTGTTGGATGATAGTGGAATTTCCTGTAGATACCCGGTGTCTAGGGCTAGAGCCTTTGACCCTGAAGGACTTGAAAGTCAAGTGAAAGAATAAAGACAGATCATAGTGATAATATTCATGACATAGTCACAAATCAGTGTTCCTATTTTTAGCCCAGAAAAAAGTAAGCTTCTTGTGGGAAGGGACTATTTGAATTTTGGCCATATCTCCCTAGTTCTTTGGCTTGTAAGTGAAAAGCAATTGTTCAGATCACACATTGTTAGGTTGTTACTGAGTGCTAATGAGATAATGAGATGATAGGTTCTTACTAAATGCTAAGTCTGTACTTAACAATTCTCTAGTTCTGGCCTTTAGGGGAGTTTTACCCCTGTGAACTCCTGGGGAGGAGCTTACATGTTTAGGAGGAGCAAGTTCATTGGTTGAAGTATTTTTTCCCAGAAGCCCCTGAGTTAGTCCACGCCCATTCTCTGGGAGGATAAAAGAAGACACCATTGAGCAAGGGGAGAGTCTTGTCTGGGCCAGACCTGGGGCAGCTCTCTGGAGGAGGAGGGAGGTGTGTCTACTCTAGGCCAGAGTTGGAGCGGCTTTCTGGAGGAAGGAGAGTCTGGCCGGGAGATTGAATTGAGACAGCAGATCTCCTCCCAGAGAGCAATGGGCAGTTTCTGGAGACAACAAAACATCACAACACATAAATTACTTACACCAAAGCAACTATGGCGTATCAAATTCTACCAGTAATTCTACCAGTGGTGTGATGTTGATTATCTCCCCAAAAGGAAGAGATCTGGTCCCAGATCTGCCACTAGTCGTGTCACCGTGGACAATTCACTTTAGCTCTCTGAGTATCATTCTCCTCACCTGCAAAATGATCTTTAAAGTCCCCTCCAAGATCCTTTTATGATTCAAGCTCTAAATTGTCTTCGGAATTGATTGCCTCTAACAACCACTCATTTACAGTTCCAGTAAGTCAGGGGCTCAGATGGCACTGGTGTTCATTGTGGAAGCACTGGAACTGACATCCAGACTTTTAAAACGCAATCTACATAAACTTGCTTTTTAGTATGTATATAAAGTGCTTTGTAGATCTTAAAGCAAAATATAAATGTCAGCTATTTTTATTATTATCTAGATGCAGCTATGCAGGCAAAATCCCAATTAAGCATGGAAAGAAAATTCAGACTTGGAGCAAGAATAGAAAAGAATCAAAAGGCCAAGGCGTGGCTTGGCTTGTACCCTGATAGACTCCCCAACTCCCTCCCCCCTTCCAATTTCTTTAGTGATACTATTTGGTGACAAGATGCATTTTCCCAATTTAAATTTACTGTTGTCTTTCATTCAAATGTTTGTTTAACACCTACTGTGTGACAAGTAATGTACTGTTTAATGGGGATGGAAAGCTAATCATGAATCAGTACCTACCGTCTGGGAGCTTACCTATTCCTGAACCCCCAGGCAAGAAGGAGTGGGCTTTCCTGATCTCTGCCTGAAGTTCCTAGAATACAGTCAGAATATATGCAAAATCTGATCACACCAAAATACTGTGGCTTTTGTTGATTATCAAATTTCAATTTCATTCACAAGAATCTAACCAAATATTACTTTATAAAAAATATGAGAGGGAGCATATTCCCACCCCCTTAGAGTAACTGGGTAAAAGTAATAATCATTCAACTAGTATTTAAATGTTTGCTATGTGCCAGAACAAGAAGCAAGTACACCTTAGTCAAGTGGAGGGTTGCAAACTCTGGACCTCGGTTTGCCCTTCGCCATGCTCCAAGAGAATAGACAGACGCCTAGTCCTTCCGTGACACAGGACAGTTCACGCGATCTCTTGGTGCCCCAGGAAACTCTGAGACCAAATTGCAGAAAAAAGTTTGGACTTGCATTTTCAGAGGGAGGTTTATCACTCAGAGTTTCCTACACTGATAAACCACAGTCCAAAAGAAACAAATTAAGGCCGGAGTTACCTAACTTTTCAATAGTGTTTTCAAGGCACTTTGATATGCACCCCAAAATGAATATTGGATCCATCCAAGAGAATCAGAGGACTTGGGCTCCAAGTCCCAGGTTTCCATCTCCACAATTGTGTGACCTCAGTTTATCTCTGCACTTGGATTCTGTCATAGATGAAGTAAGAATAACAATATGTACCCTAGTTATTTCAGTTTGGTTTGGAGAGTAAAAGAAGGTAATTTACAGAAAGCACTTTTTATAATATTAAAATAGAAATGTAAGTATTATAACAATAGAGTTGAAAAGAACATTTAGATATCTTCTAATTCATCTCATTCATTTTGCAAATGAGGAAACTGAGGCTCAAAGACAGGAAGTGATTTGACCAAGATAGCTCAGGCAGTAAGTGGAAGAGCTAGGCTTTGAATTCAGAGTCTCTGGCTTCAGATCTTATCGTCATCATCGTCATCATCAATAAGATAAAATATATTTGCCCCCAACCCTTAGATTATATTTAAAGTTAATTAAACAGGTAGAAAAATTCATGTCCCAAGGAAGTGAACATTGATTATAAGATTTCTGTAAGAGAGAATATCCCTTGATTAATACTCATCTGATCAGTCATTCAGAACATTGTTGCACTTCTTAGTATGGTCATAAGTAAGACTACACAAATTTTCCCATCAATTTTGGTTTCATATGGGTATCTATCAATATTCATGACATTACTCTAACTTTCCTGGAATTAGAGATGAGGATGGTTGGGCAAGGCACACAGGAGTTGGAAATGAGAAAGGGCCATCTTGTATCTCCCCTCTAGCTCTCCTGTTTCCTTTGCAAGTGGCGCATTTGCTAAAATCTGATGACCCCGAAGCCCTAGCACATACATAATTTGCATTGAAGGCAAAGTTAGTTCTGCTTGCATAAGGATGACATGATCAGGGCCTAAATAGGTTACTGTAGATCCAGATGCTCTGAGACGGAAAATTTTTCATGATGTTCTTTTAGAAAGAGTATCAAGGCGGTTCTTTAATTGTCACTCAATAATTTTTATGTTGCATCTATTGGTGATAATTGTAGTATGAAGGCATTATGGTGGTACGCGTCTCTTTAATATGCTGTATTTGTGTGGGGGGACCTGTGTAACATGAAGAAAAGAGCACATACCTTTGAAATATGGGCTGGCCGTTTGGGCATGATCATAATTGTCACGTAAAAAGAAAAAACAGATGAATGGATTGGTAGATGGATAAATAACGTGATGGAGGTGTTCTTCCTGATTAGTAAATATGTTTGTGTGCTTCCACAGAACTCTCAAGTCATCCTAGTCTCAGGTATGGCTTGGAGCTTGATTTAACAAATATTTCAAAATGCATTGATTACTCCTGCAAATGTTGGGGATGGGCATTCTCACAAAGCAGTACAATCTGGGCACTTATCACATTTATATGAACATTAATAAAAATGCAAAGAGAAGAATGAGCAGAGAGGTTTTACTCTTCTTCCCTTCTCTGCACTTCAAAACACCTTTATACCTATTCAACCTTCCCCAGACTCTGTAAAGAAAAGGTGGCTAAGTTTGCAAAGCAGATCCTTCTCTTTAGACCTTTGATCTCCCATAGCTTGTTCATATGCTATTTCTCTTGCTCTCACTCTCACTTTTCCTGCTGCCCATCAACACACCCAGCTCTCTCTCATCTTTAATTCTTGCTTAATTTAACCTTGCCATCTTCCTGGAACTGTCACATTATATTTCTTTTCCTTTTCATATTTGAACTCCTGAAGAAAAGTTGTCTGTAGTCATTGGCCCACTTATTTGCCTTTTATCCATACTTCTCATTCCGAGTGGCCTTTTCTTACCCCTAATGCCATTTTTTACTTCTCTGCAGTTTTTTTGGCGACTGTTGACCACCCCCATCCTTAGCATTGTTCTTTCCCATTTCCCCCCTCTCTTTCTAAAAAGTCCTTATTCTTCCATGTTGGATGCTCAGCATTTCCGGTCTCTTAGGTGTAGATGCTACCCAAACCTTTTCTCTCTCTGGATCATTGTCTTTGTTAAAAAGTTCCGATGGGTTCTAATGTCTCCAGAGGTACCTTTCAAATCTATGCATTTAGTTCAACTTCTCCCCTGAACTGTAGGCTCATCTGCTGTCTGTTTAACATCTCTTCCTGGATTCTCATCATCACTGTCATCATCGTCATCAGCATTAGCACAAGTTTAACATGTCTGACATGGAACTTATCTTCTCCCATCCAAATTCCCCATGTTCTATATTCCCTCATTTTCATTGATGGTATCATTATCCTTAGTCATCTAGGTTTGCGAATATTTCACTATCATTTTAGGTCTTCATAATTTCTTACCTGGACTATTGTAATACTTCCCTAATGGAACTTCGTACTGCAAATCTCTCCCCTCTTCATTCCATCCTCCAGAGTTGCCAAGTTCCAACTTAAATTGCATTTTTTTGCAATACTTAGCAGCTTTAATACAAAAGATGGAACAAAGATATTTTAAAATGGTGATGAAAAAAGCTGCTTTGGATCAAGAAATGGAAGAGCCTTTTGAACTACTGAAAAGTCTCATTTGTAGCTTATTTCAAAAATACTCTCTGCAAGAAGGAAATTTAAAGGTGTTGGATATGGAGTGCACTCCAATCAACATGACAAAAATGAATTTCTTAGAAAAGAAATGAGAAAAAAAAGGAAAGAAATGACTATCTATGTAGTTGGTGTTTCATACTTAACTAGATCTGAACAATAAAAGTGATTAGAACAAAGATAAAAATAATATCAAATTAAAACAGATGAATGAAACGATAATTTAATCTAATTACAACATTTCCAACCTAAGTTGCTTCAATAAGCTGTTGATCTTGGAAGATGGAAAGTGGACGAAAATTAAGTTGGACACTATCCCTTTTTTGACGAGTTTAACTGATGCAAAAGAGCCACCATAGCATAAAGACTGAATGAGCCCAGAAACCATCTAGGTCAGCAAATCTTCTCTAGCCTTACCAAGTAATGAGCCATGGCTTATAAGAAGAACATGATTTAGGAATGCATTTTCCCAATTATTAAAGATATTAGAAGCATTCTCATTGCACAAAACCCTGAAAAACAACTGATTCGAATATGAGCCTACACAGAACTTAGAATGAGTGTAAACTAAATCAGATCATCCTGAGAACATCTGCAGAAGAAACTGGAAAGCAATGAATAGACGAGAAATGGAGTGAATCTCTCAGCCTTTCTATGCTAATGTGATGTTATCAGTGATGAAAGTGGAATCGCCACATTTGGGCTCTGCCACTCTGCCTATTAAATTTTGAGGTAGTGAAAATGGAACTTCAGATAATTAACATAAGAATGGCCGCTGTACTTAATCAAATATATGTAGAAAGCATCTGTGCTAGCAGTAATGTATTTTAAAGGTCTTTGGGGATCAGATATCAAGATCTCTCAAAGTGAGGAATGTAACTGATTAATCTTTAGCAACTACTGACCCATGTGCCTGCTTGCTGAGAACTTAAGGTAGTGTATTTGCTTATTGAGAATTTTTTAAATGAAATCTCAAAAGGGGGAAAAAAGTGGATTTAATTCAGAAATTGTCAGCATCTTCAGTCACAAGGAGGATACAGGATAGATGCCACTGTGTGTTATTTTTATTGATTTCCAAAAAAGTGTTTGACGATGTAAAGTTGTGAAATCTTGTCATCTGTATCTCTATAACATGTCTTATATATGTCTTCTTTTCTTCCCTCACCTAGGGAGCGCCTTACTTCAGACTCTCATCATCTTTCCCTTGTCTATTAAAATGGTCCCAAATTCATCTCTGGACCTTCAGTCTTTCCCCATCCTGATCCATCTTATTCAGTACAACCAAAATGATCTTCCAAAATGTAGGTCCGCTCTTTATTCAACTTTAGTGACTCCTAAATCAAATATAATCACCTTTGTCATTCAAAGCTCTCATAGTTTCCTACCTCTCTAATTTCTTACACATTATTCCTTTCATTCATTCTTCAGTGGAGCCATATTGATTCACTTGCTATTCTTTATGCATAAGGCACATACGGCTGTCCCACATAGCAGGAATGTTCTCTCATATCATCTTCATCTTTTCAAATCCCCAGTTTTTTTCAAGCATTATCTTCTAAAAGAGGTCCCCTGGGGGGGGGTGAGGGCTTTTTTTTTTAAGGTTGTTTCCAGTATCTACTTTGCGTGCATGTACACACACATACACACACATACACACATTTTTATCTATCTCCCCAGAGCTTCCCACAGGACCCAACACATAGTAGGCATGTGATAAATGCTTTTTGATTGAGTAGAACAAAATGTAATCTGAAGGGATCTTGTCAAATATGATATGTTTCAATAATATCTTAACATTAAATCAAATTTTATAAGAAATATGATGGTAGCTTTATTCAATCATTTACTGAGTACCAGCAATATAGAGGAATGTATGCTGACTGAATTTATCTGCCATAGCTGATGTCCTATACAGAATCGAAATTGAAGAGAAATTTCCTAATGATGGACAGTTCCTCCAAAATTTCTTTTTTGCCAGTTACATTATGCTGGGATATCTCATAAAATGCGACAAGTGACTTTAGTGAACCAATTGAAAAGGATGGTCCCGAGTGTTTACACTGTGAGCAAAAGTGAACCAAAAATGCAAAAATTCTCCAAATTGCAAAAATAAAATAAAATAAAATAAAGTAAATGGATAAACCATTGATTTAGTCCTTCGGTATATCTATATATGCATGTGGTTTTGCACATGCATGTGTATAAATATATATTCATGTAAATACATATATATATATATATATATATATATATATATATATATATATATATTGGGCTCGCACTATGGATAGAAAATAATTTAGGCTTGTAAATTAATAAGTGGGATCAACCTGAACTATACTTGGGAAACTGAATGCTCACAAGTTACTTCCTGCTGCCAATATTCATATGTTAGTTTGGGATCATGAAATTTCATCATCAGGAAAGATTGACAATGGCAGATGACCCAAAGGCAGTGGAAAGATGCATTTTGCCAATGATAATTGGCCTAATGACTGGCTACAAGGATATGCTGTGAACCAAAGATAAGCTAGTCATAAGTAGGTCAAGTGTTGCACTGATACTTTTGAAATATTCAAGGATCTTGTGGGAAGAAATCTCTCAAAGTGAGAAGAAACGGAAACCCACACATAGACCTCTTAGTGTAAACAGACTAGAAATTACCTTTTCTAACTTGACTTACACTATCATTCTCCCCACATACCCTATTCCTCTGAAGAAAAAACAAAAGAAACTCTGCTACTCTCTATTCCCCAAATAATGGTCCTTATTTTCCTGCCATTACCCTTACTCACAGAATTCCCTATATCTGTAATTTCCTTCTGTCCTCACCAACTGGAAGTTGTCTGTCATCTCCTTTCCTTGTGGAAATCTCACCATTCTAGGCACAGGGCAAAAGCTGTTGTTGTTTTTTTTTTTTTTTTTTTTTTTTCACATGAAGTCTTTCTAGAGGACAGCTCTTCCATAGACCTCTCACAGTGTTTTGTTCACACTTTGTTTACACTTTGATTTGCGTTATAGTTTTCTGGGTCCTTTATTTTTCTCCCCTGCAAGATTGGTGGCTTAGGCGAGCATCTTTGCATCTTCCTCAGAATTTGGCCTGGTGATTTGAATGCAATAGAGATCAGATGAATGAATGAAGATTTTCTGAAATGCCTGCATTGAGTAGAAGAATAAGTGAACCTTTTCCAGCAAAGAGGAAGATAAAAGCTTCCATCATTTTAAATAGTAAGGTTATAAAAACTTTTGTCTCATTTCCAAAGTATTAGATTTTGGCCTTATAATTCCTTTTGAGGGGCTCTCTTTAACCTGCAAGGTTAGTGATTTAATTAGTTGTGAAATGACATCTTTTTGCTTCGAATCATTGCTTCCTTTTATAAGTCCTGAAATCACAGCTCTCTCAGGTTTGAAAAAAGCTCGTGGCTGTTCTATGTATGTTTAGATCCACCACTCACATGGAATGAACTGGTCTTGGCTTGAATAACAATGGTAGTGTGTTTCAGGGCTAGTTCTTCAGACCCTACTTTAGTGGTTCAGTGACAAATAAAATATGGATTGCCTATAAGAAAGGTACTGCCAAAGACTGCCCATTGTTTCAGTCAGTCATAATTGCCAGCATTTGATTAGCTAAAATGGGTTGAGCTTCTTCTTAATGAGCTTGCTGATACTTGAAGATTGCAATGGATTTGTGGTCTCATCTGTATAGTCACTATCATTTAATTAGTTTTTATATAGTCTATAGATGTGTGTCTGTATGTGTTAATATAAGTATATGTCTTCCCAAAGACAATAGTAGAGTTCTTTGAGGGGTGAGATGGTTTGACTTTTGTCCTCTAGCTTCTGGCACACCCTTGGTCCCTAATAAGTATTTTGTTGATTGGTTGACATCCCCTCCACTGATACAAATTTTGGCCTATCTGTTCCTTCTCTGGGGCTGTATTGAGCATGATATCTCCATGAATCCTCCATAGAGGATTCTATCCAACATGCTGGAAGCCCCTGTGCCTTTTAACAACATTTCATGGGCACAAATGTGCCCCGTGGGTTGCCCGTGAGTCGATGTGAGACAGTGGAAAGTATTTCGGATGATAACCAGAGGGCACGATTTTGAATTCCTGCTCTGCCATTTGTTCTCCGTGAGCCCTTGAAAGAGGTACTTAATCTCTGTGGTCCTTAATTTCCTCATCTATCAAATGAGGCAGTTGTACTAGACCTCTAGGGTCCCTTCCATCCTTAAAGCTAATTCTGTTTTCCTTTTTTTTTTTAACCATATAACCTCTGTCTTTTCTTCTGATCATACATTTCTTGGAGAATCATTTAGTAAAAGCTCTTCCATGCCCTTATACATTGGTAATAGGCTTCTGACCTACTTAGACACATTTTGGGTGTCTACATTGCCCTGTGGATCACCCCCAGTTTGGATTGTCTTACAAGGGGCAGTGGAACAGAACATTAATGGGATAAGCATTGGATTTGCACTTGGTAAGATCAGAGTTCAAATCCCGCTTTTGACTGTTCTCCGTAGCAGTCTCTGTCACCTCTCTGAGCATCCGCTTCCTGTTTTGTAAAATGAGTAGCTGTATTATGTATGTCTATACACGCTTGTTCTAAGCCCAGCAATATGAATGACTGCCAGTATTCCATGATTCACAGTCAGAATCTTTAAGGTTGGAGAGGTTGCTCCTCATTGGCCATTCAGCCCAGCCTGGAATTGGAGTAGCAGCTCCCCTGAACCATATGTTCTTTGAGACCTGTTGTGAGGAGGCCCCCACTGGAGGAGGCTCTTGAGGAGAGCATCTACACAAAAGCACAGAAGACTTTTCAAAGACAAGTAAATGTCTGGGCTCATGCTTTTCTCTACTGTTATTCCCCTTAATTAAACATTATATATTTATTATTTCTTAGGATCAGGATAGAAATAGCTGTAATACCAGTGATTTTACTGACACAGAGAATTCTTTTACTGCTGTACCTCTGGAACGCTCGGGCAGAGAAAGGTTGTGACTTGCTTTGATGCCCCCAATTGGTATGTGTCAGAGGTGGGATCTAAATCCAGACCTTTCTGGATGTGAAGACAGTTCTCTAGCCACTATGCCATCCTTTCTCCCTCCTTTCCTCTTCCTACAAAAAAGGATAGGGAATAGACCAGTGTTCTTTTTACCAATGTGTGTATAATGGCTTCTTCTCCACAATGCTAGTCTCAGAGAGTTACCTTGAACGTCAAGATGTTAAGTAACTTGTGAAGTGACGGCCAGTATGTGTCAGGGATGGAACTTATGTCCAAATTTCTTCAGCTTTGAGGCCACCTGCCTAGTCACTATGCCGTGGTTGCCTTAGTTCTTTTCCCACACTCATAAATTCTGTTCATATACTCATTTATGAAATATTCATGAAATAAAATTTATTAAGCATCTCCTTTATATAGAACATTATATTAGGTACGGGGGGACATAGAAAAACTCTGATAAGATATCCTTATGAAGCGGATAGTTTCACAAAGGGATGAGGGGAAAACAAAGATTACTGTAATACGTGAAGAGAAATAATCAGTGCATAAAAGAAATGACAAATGCTTTGTGAGGTCCATTCACAAATGAGGTGGTGGGGAGGGGGGAAACCAGGGAAAGTCCAAGTAGAGGATGGCTTTGTGTAATATTCTTCTCTAAAGTGTAATCTTCTCTTTGGGGGGTTTTCTTGGGGTCTCTGGAGGCAACCTTAGTTTCAGTTCAGCAATCACCCAGCATCTGTTTATG
Organism: Sminthopsis crassicaudata; assembly: GCF_048593235.1. Taxonomy (NCBI): domain Eukaryota; kingdom Metazoa; phylum Chordata; class Mammalia; order Dasyuromorphia; family Dasyuridae; genus Sminthopsis; species Sminthopsis crassicaudata. Next base: position 37,234,259 of record NC_133623.1, read on the forward strand.
TAAGTCTTTCCAGGTTTTTCTGAAATCTGCCTGTAAGTTATTTCTTATAGCACAATAGCATTCCTTTTATTTGGTGAATCTTAAAGAGCTCTTCTCACTGACCCATTGTCTTGCAATTGTTACTTTATATTTAATTTTTATTTATATTTAATTGTTACTTTATATTTAATATCCCACAGAGCTTTGCACAAATAGAAAAAAATTCTCTTTTATAATTGAGAAAGCATGTTAGTGCTTGAGCTGACCGTGGGTAGGCTCACTGAGAGTACTTTTAGTATGAGTCCAGTAGCAGAATGACAGGAATGAGGCACTCCATGTGGTGCCTGTGGGATTTGGATGCAATGATGGTGGCAATGGTGGTGGTGTTAATAATACCCAAATTCATTGTGATAGCTGTAAGAAGGATGGATTGGAGAAAGGAGAGGCTGAAATCAGGAATTTCTGTCAGGCCTTAAGATCACGGGAACTGAGAACCAGAGATGGAAGGAATGTCCATTATTGTCATTTGGCAGAGAACTTGGATTAGCTTCCTGGCTCTGCTCCTTAATGTGAAATGGAAGGGAAAAAAGTCATAGTACTTCTCTGAGCCTCAGTTTCCTCATCTGTGAAGTAAAAAAATTAAACTAACTGCCCTCTGACATCCCTTCCAACTCTAAGTCCAGTCTCTTGTATGCTGTCTCACTCCCCTCCCCTCACTTTACAGATAAGAAAATAGAAGCCTAGGGAGGTCAAACTACATGCTAAAGTCACACTGATTAGTAAACAATAGAGAGGAGGCTTTAAAGTCAGATCTTCTGACTGTAGAACCAGTATCCTCTATACTCATTAGCATGTACCATGCTAATTATTACCCATGTCTTATCAACATATGTTGTTAATAAGGTCCTTCCTACTAATAGCATCCTGTGAATCAGTGAGTTGTTACACAACTGGGCTCTAGAAAAGGGCTTCCTGACAGTGAAGATAGTGTTTATCCCAAGAAGAGGAAATAGCATGATGGTATGTTTGGAATTTAATATTACCACAACTACTAGCAGATAGAGTATTGGGCGGAGAATCAGGAAGACTCACCTTTCTGAATTTGTCTGGCCTCAGACACCTACTAGTTGTGTCACCTTGGGCTAGTCACATTTCCCGGTATGCCTAAGTTTTCTCATCTGTAGAATAAGCTCTGTCAGGAAAATCCCAAATGGATTGAGGAAGAATTGAAAATGACTGAAAAACTACTAAACAACAAGAGCAACGTGTAAGTGCTTTGGGATTCATGTGACAGTTGCAGGTTGTTTTTGTTTTTGTTTTTGTTTTTTCATCAAGTTTACATTATCAATCCTCTTCAAAATACTATAGTAATTGCTAAAAGAAAGTATATTAGAGGTTTCTTCTGGATGATTAAAATTCTAATTGATAAAGCTTTTATTAAAAATTTACATAGCGCTCTCAAATTATTAAACTGTAGTAAAAAGTGTGTTATATTATTCAGTAGCTTTTTACATATTTATTTACTTGTAGATTTAGAATAAAAGTATCTGAATCTGAAGCCCAGCTCTATTACTTGCTGGCTTTATGACCTTGGACCAGTTATTTAGTTTCTGGGGTCCTGAGTTTTCTAGTGTGTAAAATAAGGGGGTTGACCATGATGACCTCTCGGGTTCCTTCAAGCTCTAGATTGATTGTGATTTTCCAGAAATTGGTGTTCAATCCCAATGGAGTGGATTTTGGTCACTCCCCTTCCTGAAGATCATCTGTTAGCATCCCTAAATGCATGTTTGGAGGACCAGTCCAAAGTTATTCTGACTGTAACTCAAGATTGCTCGAACCTCACTACAGGAACCAAAATGTGGAAAATGTGCTCTAGAAAGTCCATGTCCTTAAAAGCACTTTCGCATTGATGAACTTGTGATTCTTACAATAACCCTGAGAAGTTGATGGTGTGAGGGAAAAGATGGCAGTAGTAGCCATGACTGAGATTGATGGGTGTGGGAAGAGCTGTTGGAAGTAAGCAACATAGCACGAGGATGGAAGGTTTGGAGACGTGATCATTGTGATGTGATTTAACACCGGCTAACCCCAACTAGAGCTATGCCCGGTACATGTCTAAAAATCAGTGACTTGTACAGAGGTGAGGTAATATGCCAGAAGTCTCCTGAACTTATATAGCTGAGTCAGAACTTTTACCTACATCTTCTGGTCTCAAGTTCATCGTTCTTCCCTTAACCTGAGGAAGTTCTTCAAACCATTCAGTAGGAACAAAATTCATGACAGGAGCAGTTCTTTGATAGATAATATCAGTAGAACCTAAGCTGACTAATTTTTATTGGTCAAATCCATCCGTCATGAGCTGCGTACATTTTTAAGCCTTTGTGTCATAGGATTCAGGCACAGAAAGTACCTCAGAGAAGACTTATTCCAATCCCTTTACTTCACACCTCAGAAAATTCAGGCTCAGAATGGTAAGGTGAAAGTAATATAATACAGCTTCTGGAGGAGAAAGCCATGATTTTGAGGTCCCATCATCTGATGGGGCCTTCTGTTCTAACAATAAATCAGTGGTCCTAAATCTTCTGGCTTTGGCTAAGTCCTCTCTGAGGTACTTTCTGTGCCAGAAGCTACTTGACACCTAACTGAGGCCTCAGTCACTTCTCCCACCCAATCTAAGAACAACAATCTGATTCTGAATAGACCTCTCCTCTTCTGTTCTTTGCTAACTGTCAGGTAGCTTCTGGCCTCAGGATAGTCTCATGAGTCAAACCCCTGGGACAGTAGTGATAATCTCTGGGTCTGTGAGAACCAAATCCCAGAGACCACTCTCTGGCCCTATTCCTACCCCTACCCCTGGGCCATAGAATGAACTGGTCAGCGATTGAAAGCTGGATAAAGGTATCTTCTCTCTCCTAGCACTTTGCTAAATTCTTTTGGAACTTAGCCCGCTTCAGCTGGCTACAATTGTAATAAAACTTTGCCCCTTGACCAGGAAGTAGATTCAAGCCTGTGAATTCTTTTGTGACTCCTCGGGACACCAATCTGTAAGCCCAAACTTTTGGGGTCCCCTTCTCAACCTCAACAAAAGAATTTGTCCAAAATCATAATTGTGGTTAGTGACTGAGTCAGAATTCGAACCCAGGTTTCTGAACTCAAAATCATCATTTTATATGTCTCTTCTCTGAAATTCCTGAAATCTTTTTTTCTCAGTGTGACCTTTAAACAATTGGCTTGACCAGGTTTCTTGGTCCTAGTCATATCATACATTCAGTAAAAATACAATTCGATTTAAAATAAGCATTTTTCTAACACCCACAGTACATTATGCAAAACAGTGGGGGGTTGTTTAATGAAAGGTCAGCCTTGGGGTTAGAAAGATCTGATTTCTAGTGGAACTTCAGACATATTATTAACCTTTCAGTGCTCCAGGCAAGTCACCAAGACGATAGATTTTGGAAGAGTTGTAGATCTCCACAACTGTAGCGTTTCCCCAGGGGCATTTTCCTACAGCCAAAAGATCCGAAGTCAAGAGCAAAAAAGGTGCATTGTGGCTGGGCTAAGTCCTAGGAATGCCAAGAGCAAAATGAAAGCATCTCTAGCCTCGGGGAGCTTATATTCTATCGGGATGGCTACATGGTCAAGGCTACATCCGAACTACAACAGGGAACCAAGAGAGAAAAGGAAAGATGAAATTGCTCAAGAGATTTGAAAAGAGAGAGCTAGCTTCTAACTAATAGCTGCTTTGTCTATACATGCACACACACACATATCTATATATATCTATATATATATATATATACTTAGGGACAAGGAATCTACCCTAAAGGAGTCAAAATATGCTCCATTTTTACAATGGTCAGCAGAGTTTGAGGATGAGCACCTTGGACAAGAACTCTGTAGCCTGACCTGCGGGAGAATTTTGAGGAATAAAAATCTGTCCTGAAATGCAAGTACAGTATGGGTACCAGAAGAGGCTTCTCTTGAAGACAAGATTCCTGACAAGGGAACCTTGCAGCAGTCAACATTGTTTTAAATGGCTTTGAAGGAAAACGTTGCATTTGAATATTTAGTCGCATCTTATAATTATATTTCATATTTTCTATGAATAGAGACTCATTAAACTATTCCAAGTTGAGAAAATAGTATTTGACATCTGTTTCAATATTTTGGCTGTTTTCCTGACAAGTGGTATTTCAAAGGTAGTCCAAAAGGAGGCTTAGTCGTCATCCAAAGGAAAGAAACTCAGAAAAAGAAAATGAATGATCAATGCACTCATCGTGAAACATGGCAGATGATTCCTTATGAAGAAACCAGTAAAAGAAATGACAGAAGAACACTAAATATAAGAAAAGCAATGTAACCAGTGCTCCAAAACCCAAAGGAATAGGAAAATGCTAGCGACTTAACCCTTGTGTCTGAGGCTTGCTGCTGACACGGAGCACCAAGATATACTCTGTGCGGCTCTCACTTCCTGGCTTCCTACCTCCATCCAGATGATCTAGACATTTTAGTGCCCAGTGCTCCTAGAAGACAAGGAGGTTCCTAAAAGTTTTATTTACAAATTAGTGTAAACAAAGATTATGTATGTGAGCTAGCAGAAAGGAATTTTGGCATCCCTGCTCTCCCCTTCCCCCCCCCCAAAAAAAAAGGCTATCTCTCTCCCAGGAGGCGTAATTTTTGTTACCTGGTGCTACCCTGAATGGGGGTGGTTGATGTTTAATCACTTCTGGCCTTTCCTCTGCCCTGCTTTTATTACACATTGGTATCACTTGCCACCACTCTCAGCCAGCTCCTGATCCTGTCAACTATTCTCTGATTGCAATTCTGGTTGTAGTCGGTGCTTAGATTTTTTTTCCTTTGGCGGGTGGTGTTTATTATAGGCAGCTTTCCTTTAGTCTTCTCTCGTACTCCTGGTTTTCTGCAGGAGCTCTCCACCAGCAGAAAGTTCTGGCCCCATTTCCCAGAAGACTAGCCATCTGTCCTCTGAGAAAGGTTTTTTGTGATTGTTTTCCCCAAATAAAGAATATACATCCATTTTTCTTAAGCCGTCTCAGGGACACAGTGTCCACAGAACTTAGATGGCAAATTTCCTAGGGAATTCATTGCAATCCCTCTCTCTTCTATCATGAAACAGCAAAGTCTGCTTCTAGACCCATAGAGTTATGGGAAATCACTGTTGCCTGCTTGATCTCTCCTCTCTCACCTGAGCATTGCAAGTCATGTTCTGTGAGCATCTTCCCCTATGTAAAAGGATAATATCTTTAAGGCTTAGAAGTAACCTTAGTGGTCATCTAACCCAAACCCCTAATTTTTCACAGGTAAAAGAACCAAAGCCCCATAGAAGTCCCAAGGTCACATAGGAGACAGATTTGAAATTTTAACCCAGATAGTAGAATTTAGAGCAACCCCCTGTTCCCTTCCACCAGAGCTTCTGGGCTAGAAAGCCTTGGATGTTTCCTGAAAACATTTAAAAGAGAGGTTTGGGAGGGCTTGGCGATAATAGCTCTTCCAGGCAAAATCCATTGCCAGCCAAAGGAGAGAAAATCATGAATAAGATAAAATGTCTGCATGTAATTCTGAGGCAGGCCTGCTGCTTTTTCCCCATCATGAGCATCCTTAATGATCTCTTTTATAATACTGCTCTCATGTAAGCTTTTGTTGGTGATGCATTGAGACTTTCTTTTGCCCTTTAGATCATTGACAATTTTGATTCTTCTGAAACAGTAGTTTGTCTTCTTTCGTAGGCAGATGACCTTACAAGGAGAGTTTTATTAGGAAAACCATGGAGGCTCATAGCAATAAGAAAGATAGGTGACGCAGTGGACAGAGCATTAGGCTTGGTGTCAAGAAGACTTATCTTTCCAAGTTCGAGTCTAGCCTTATGTGCTTATTAGCTGTGTGACTCTGTGCAAGTCACTTCACCCTCTATGCCTCCGTTTCCTCATGTAGAAAATGAGCCGGAGAAGGAAATGGCAAACCACTCCGGTGTCTTTGCTAAGAAACCACCTGCATGGGGTCATGTGACTGAAAAAATGACTCAAGAGTAAGAACAACAGTGAGTCACTTGGAATGAGTGAAAGGATTGCATGGTTTGCCAACTGTGATCTAACCTCTTCCCTTTTACCTATCTAATTTCAGGTCCAGCTCATTGCTTAATCACTAGGGCTCTCCTGGATGGCTGAGATAGCTCGACGAATTTCCTGTTTATTTGTTAGTTCTGACAGAAGAGGCGAGGATGCATCATCCACTTGTAGTGTCTGTCCGCAATACATATATACTGATGACCACCTCTGTGTGTTAGCCATCAAATTGCCTAGCATAATATGGACAATCAACATTTTTCATCCACTTATTGTTTTCTTGGACCACATTCTTTTGAGTGTTTTTTGAGCAATAGGAGCCACTAAATTGTAGTTGTATCAACATGGGAAGATTATGGTATTAGCAGCTCAAAGAACTTAGAGAGTTAAGTGACTCTCATAGAGTAGTTGCAAGACTTAACCCTGAGGGTTCCTGATTCCAAGTCTGGTTTTCCATATAGTACTTGAGTGATTATGGGTTTCATTTAAGAGGTTCTCTTTTGGGGCAGAGGCAATTGGGGTTAAGTGACTTGCCTAAGGCTACAATGCTAGTAAGTCTCTGGGCTGGACTTGAACTAAGGTCCTCCTGTCTCCATGGCCCAGGCTCTACTTACCACAAGACCACCTAGCTGCCCATCTGTGATCTGTGGCTGCATATAGTTACCACATTATTGGAAAGCAGAAGCATCTGGGGCCCTCGTCTTCTGCGTTCCTCCTCTCTGCATAGGAAACACCTTCGGCAGCCTTTTTTCTTGACTAAATTATATGCTTTTTTAGTCAGTAAGCAACAAATGCTATGTTAACTGCACTTTTCATTGGATGTAACTTTAAAGATGTGTGCTTCTATAGAATATTACTTATGAGAGTCTCTTTTCTTCTGAGGCCTTCATCAGGAATGCCTTCCATGCTCGTGTTGATTATCCTCTTAAAACATTTTGTAGACACATGAAGACAGGCTTTGAGCAATAGTTCTTGGTATGTTGCATTTTGGTTTTGGTGAGATCTTTTTTTCAGTATTTGGAAAATACTTTCCAAATATTGATTTTCCTCCTCTCAGATACCTTGAGGATTCATCTGACTATGCTCTTAAATTTGTAACTCTTTCTTTTTTTTTTTTAATGACATTACTCCTTTCTTAATTATCACATTGGGATCTATGATATTGTAGTCCAGATGTGAATTACAAAGGTGCCTTCATTGTCATTGATGGAGAAAAGAGGTATTGGAATATTGAGAGATCACTTCATTTGGCTTTTGTTTGTTATTCTACTTTCAGTTTAATTACCTTAGGCTTAATTGGGTCTCTTATTAAGCTTCCTATAAGCTTTTTTTTTTCCATTCTAGGGCTTCTCACTTTTATAATACAATACTGCTCATAATCTTCCAATTTATTCCATTATCTTCCTTCATAAGATGTTAAAAACAACTGCATATTTTAGCCTACCATTTTCTTTGGCTATGTTATATTACCACTTAGTAGGGAGATGAAGTGTTAGTTGGTGCAGGAGGTTTCTGGGATATTTTGGCATTTTCATTATGGTGATTGATTTACCTTGGTTGAACTTCCTTAGAAAAAGGTGTGTGGTCCTTTGACTTTGGATAATTTCCTCAGGGGCTCATATTTAGTTGTATTTTGCTAAATACTGTTATTAATGATTTGAATAAAGATGTAGATGGCATAAGTATCAAATTTTTACATGACAGGAAGCCATGAGTAATAGCTAACACATTGGATGACAGAATTAGGATACAAAAAGTATTTGGCAGGCTAGAATAATGGTCCAAAACTAATAAGATGGAAATCAATAGAAATAAATGAAATTCCTGAGTGGCAATGGGGCATCATTGATAGAAGGCCAGCTCTGAAGTCAAACCAAGTTTCAAGTGGTGTTTCTGTCACACATTAGGTGTGTTTCCATAGACAAATCACTTAACATCTCTGGACAATTTTCTGAGTAAGTAAGAGTTGGTAAGTAGTAGTAAGAACTGTTAGATTGAGATTTCACACTGGGAGTTTCCTGTACTATAGAAATCACAAATCTCCACACCCACGACCCCACCCCTGAAAAAGCAAGGCCTATCTTTCAGTTTGCAAATTGACTGAACAAGTCTAGCATGGTCTGTCAATCATTACTGTGAAAAAGATGTCAGAGAATCAGAGTGCTAGTTGACTAAAAATTCAAGTGTGAGTTGGAAGTCAAAAAACTAACGTCAATTTGGGAAACGTTAGGAAAGACATAATGTCCTAGAATAGAGAATTAATATGTAAAAGGAGTAATGGAATACTGAATATTTAAAAGATACTGCCATGTGAATGCAGAGAAGTATGGATGCTCTGTTTCTTTGTGGGGTCTGAAGTTCTTTATTCAAGCTGATGAAGTTAGTCTTTAAATGGTAAAAGGATTGGTAAAGCTCAGGTAGGCCTTTTAAAAAGCAAGAAACACCTTTGAAAGGTTTTTTTTTTTTTGATGTTTTTGAATTCAATGCCATTTATATTTTGTAATTTCATAGACAAGACTGGGAAGAAACCAGTTAAACAGAGGTTTCTGGTACCAGTGCTGTCAAAGTCAGATAGAAAAAAAGCTGCTAAACCATACATATGGATCCCTCTTGGTCACGTATTGACTTAGAAAACCACAAATGAGCATTATCTATATTTTGCTGTATTTTATTTTGTTAACTACCTCCCAGTTACATTTTGATCTGATCTCAACTTGGAAGTGTTGCAGACAGGCTCCTTTTTTGACAGTTCTGTCCTCTGCATCATAGCTGTCTTTGGGGAGTTGAAGAGCTTTTCTGTGGAAGAACTTATTCTCCTTGGCTCCAGTAGGGTGAACAAGGAATGACGGGGAGAAGTTACAGAGAAGAATTTTTTTTTTTATTTAAAAATAAAGGCTTCACAGAAATGAGTTGTCCCCAAGTATTATAGACTGCTTTGGCAGGCAGTGGGTTCTCTATTACTAGGGCTTCAAGCAGAATTGAGCCTACTATGGATGTGTAAGCACCTTGTCAAGCACCTTAGTTTGTTAAAAGCTCTATATTAAATAGATCCCTCCAATAAAAAGTATCAAAAGCTCCTCAGAGTCCCCGAAAAATCCCATAACTGAAGAATGCATATTGTTCAGATGATGATGTTCAATTGAATGGATAAGAAGCTAGGACAGGCACCAGAATGAATACAAAAGGGTGGCACAGTGTAATAAGAACAGGAATTATAAAGCTCAGAGTGAACCAAGGCTAGGCTGGCAAGGAAAGTTAAGGACAAAAAGGGCTTATGTTTTAACTCTCTTGGAAGAAGGGAAAAAGTTGGAAAAAGGAATAAAATCACTGCTCAGAGTGAATGGGATCACTTCTCAGAGGACATGGTTTGAGTATTACTGAAGAACAAGCGCCTAGAGGGCTGGGCCTGGACTCGGGAAGGCTTAAGTTCAAATCTGGTCTCAGACAATTAGGAGCTGTGTGACCCTGGACAAGTTATTTAACCTCTGTTTATCTCAGTCTGTTAGAGAAGGAAATAGGAAACCACTCCAGTATTTAAGCCCAGAAAATCCCATGGACAGTATGGTCCACCAAGTCACAGAGTAAGACACAGCTCAATAACAGTAACAGCTTATCAAGTACCCAGTATTCTTGGGATAAACCTCTCTCTCCATAGCCAGCTGGTCTTTGGAGAGAGAGAAAATACAGTCTTATACAGCCTTTTCATTTTAAAAGAGCATGTGTGTGTTCCATTGGCATAGCCTTTGTGTGTCTAGCATCTTTCCTACAAGGTATTAGCATAATACTCATACATATTAGTTCTCTTGTAATTACCCAGTAAAATTCTTTGTAAAATTTCATAGCAATGATTCATCAGTGGCATCTTAATCAGTGGCATCAAAACGACCTTTCATCAATACTGTCAGAAAGTCAAAGGCTTTTTCATCTTCTCTGAACCCCAAAGTCTGCTCCACTCAGTAAATTTCTGGTAATTATAGGAGCCGATGGAGTAAGAGCTGAATGTGTCCAGCTTTTGAATCCTTATATGGCATTTTCCAAACCAACCTCAACTGTTGCTCAGGAAAAAAAAATAATAATCTGACAGCTGTCGGTTTCGAAGTTATGTTTGCAACGTTTTTAGAAATTCCTATTTTCTTCCTATCTTGGAGCTTCTTCAGATTTTTTCAAGGTTCTAAAAATACTTTTCTGAACTCAGAGCCCAGGCTGACATTTACATAAGGATTGCAAAATGATGTCTCTGAAAAGCTTCAGAACATCCCTGAAATGTGATTTTTACACTCAATAATCTCCTCCTCTGGCATCTTCCCAACTGAGGAATAAGCATATCCTTTTACCTTGAGAGCAGAGGGTGCCTTTTGGAGTGTCCATCAGTCAGACTGACTGCATTATTGAGCCTGATTTCCGGAGTGATCAGGAAAGCAAATGGTGAGCAGTGTCACGGGCACGCTTTCCTGCACTTCCTGAAAACCTGGAGATTTCCTAACCATGACAAAATTAGGTGACTGCCCGACTCTTTCCAAGTCACTGAGATCTAAAGCTCCTTTTTAGAAACAGTGTCAGAATTCCAGGTAGGAAGGGCTAAGTGTCTGGGACCAGATTTGAACTCGGGTCCTCCTGATTTCAGGGCTGCTGCTCTATCCGCTAAGCCATCTAGCTGCCCCATCTCTATGTTCTTTATACATGACGATCGATTTATCGTCTCTGTATCTTTGCCCTGGATACCCCTTCCCTCCATTCCTGAAATTCACTCCCTTCTTACCTCCAAACCTCATAGAAATTCTCTCTTCTCAACTCAAGTGTACATTCTATACCAAATCTTATCCTCTCACAGTACCACCTCATCCCGCTATTGCTAGTACACCCTTCCCGAACTAGTTTGTATTTCTTAATATTTGTTCTCTTTATATTTATTGTGTATATATTTCTGTATGACCTCGTTGGCTCCTCTTTTAGCATATAAGTTTCTAACGAGGAAGTGTTATTCCATTCTTGGTTTTTGTCTACCTTCTACTGCACCCAGCGCCTGGAACTTAATGTTTGCTTATGAAAACAAATCATCACAGATGAAGTGGTAGGTTTTGAAGCCAAAGTTTCCCCAGATGATCTCTGTCCATGGTAGTTGGACTTATGGTAGAATGGTCTGTTCATTACTGAGTTGTGGATTCCACTATTGTTCTTTTCCTGCTGCAATCTCAGTAGCCTTCTAGTTAGAACAAAATGATGGCATTCTAGCAGAGATTGTTTTCTAGATGGCACGCTAAGAACAAGGTAATAAAATACAGCTCCCCAGCAGAGTCATATGTACGACAGACTCGAGAGCTGGTGAAAGGTAAGGATGGGAGGGTTCTTCCTTTTATTCTTCTCCCATATACGTTAACCTTCAAGACTCGAGCATTTCTAGCCTTATGACAGTTTGGGAAACAAATTCTAGGACCAGATATTTGGAGATGGAACGGATCTCAGAATCGAATTCCCTCTACTTACAGATGAGGAAGTAGTGGCTCAGTAAAGTTAGATGGTTTACCCAAGGTCACACAGTTATTCAACAGGATAGTTTTTTTTTCCTTCACAGACTGTATAAGTTACCGTATATGATGTTTGTTATCTTGTAGTATTTTGAATATGATGCCATTGTAGTAAGTGAAGTTTATACAAACAGCACAGGAGTAGGTGCCCAGGGGAAGAAGAACTCGACACAGAATAACGCCTTTCTTTTATCCCCCCCTTTGTCCTTGGTTTTTGTTTTATATAAAATATGGACTGAGTGATCAATATTCAGTTCAGGAAAGTCTAAGGCAATGGTGTTAAGCTCAAATAGAAATGAGGGCCACTGAACCATGTATAAGGCTCTCTAAAGGTGGCACATGAAGTTAGAAAGCTACACATCTATACATTTCTTTTTCTGTTAATATATAAACATATTAAATTCTCATAGAAACTATATCTTTATCTGCTTCGGGCTGCACTCAGGAGTGTTGTAGGCCACGTGAGCCTATAGACATGTGTATGGTACAGTCCGGAGGTCAGTGAACTCTTTTAATTGGTTATAATCTTATGCACTTTATTTTATGCCTATAAAATATTTTTTCTTCACCAAACTGCCCAAGGAGTTTAAGACATGAAGCTAGTTAAAGAGCTTTGGTCTAGGGGAATCAAAGTTCATCTTCAAATTGGGTTCTTGCTGCTTTTATCTCTCATGGTGTATCACCTTGGGCTGCCTTAGCAAATCTGAACAGATAGCACCAACACATTTGGGAATTCTCAGAAGCAGCCCATTGTTGCGTCCCTTATCCACTCCCAGGAAGACCCCACTATCCAGACTCTTCCTTGTGCTGGAGTAGTCGATAACTCTCATTCCACATTTTCTTGCCCCTTCTGGTAACACCTTAAATAGTGATACAAAATCAAAGGTTAGCATCATAAGTTATTTGTCCGTGAGGGAAGTCCAACATCAAAGAAAGGATATATAGAATGAGCCAGCTGGCACAGTACATTGGAAATATCGTAACAGAGCTAAACTTCTGATGCTTGCGATAACAACTGGCTTTCCTGCTTTGATTCCAGAAAGATGAGCAGATAATGCTACAGCTTCCTCTGTGGCTTGGTGTTTCCGGGAGAAGGAAAAAAATGTTCCTGAGGGAACAGTCTCTTGGGACCATTTCTCTTCAGTAAAGTGGCCTCTTATTATCCATGCCCCTAGAGTCAGCCACATTACTTAGTCATTACAGTATATCTGAGAGAGCTGGCGAAGCAATCCTAGATGTGCCGATGTCTCCCTAAGATGGTGGATGTGCTTCTATGAACCGCATCTTCCTCTCTTTGCAGACAGTACAAGATGCTTTCATACAGATTCATCCTAGAAATTCATTCTCAAAAATAGCTGTTTTTGATGGATCTGAGGATGACTTGACATTGCAAGGCAGAACTTCACACATAAAAAAAATGGTTACACTGGCACTTCTGGTCATTTCAACAAATGACTTGGAAATTCTGTGCAGTCAGCCTTATTTTTTGATCATGCAGTCCCTCAATCAATAAATGTTTATTTAGTACCTACTAAGTGCCAGGCTCTGTGCTAAGCGCTGACATGGTCAAGTGCAGAAATTGGCTATTAAATGGTAAAGATTTATCCAAATAATATTTGTTTCTTTTTTAAATTTAATTTCTTTCAACTAATCACTTTTCTCCCTCACTTCCCCCCAAAACCCATGCGACAAACATACATAATTAAGCAAAACAAATTCCTCCTGCATCTTGAAATCTTCAAATCACGATTGGTCTGCTTCATCATCAGTCCTCTAGAATCCTTGTTCATTGCTCTGATGGTTTTTCTTGAGTGTTCGGGGAAAAAAAAAGTTGTTTTTCTTTAGATGTTATTGTATAAATTGTTCTCCAGGTTTTGTTCACTTCATCAGCTCATGCAAATATTCTTGGGTTTCTCTGAAACTCTCCCTTTCATCATTTCTGACGCCAGAATTATTAGTAATATTCTTTTACATTAATTTATCTATCGGTCTATTCTTCTCATAATAGTATTATTCTATTACGTTCATTTATCACAACTTGCTTCTACCTTTTGTGTCTGGTTCTTTGCCACTACATAAAGATCAGCTGTAAACATTTTGGGACGTGTAGGTCCTTCTCCTCTGTCTATGATCTCTTTGGGGTGTAGGCCTAGCAGTGGTTACCTTGAGTTAAAAGGGTGTGCAAAGCTTGGTGATGTTTTGGGTATAATTTCTCATTGGTCTGCAGAATGTCTGGACTAATTCATAGCTTCATCGGTAGCATGTTAATGTGCCCTTTTCCCCACGTGCCCTCTAATGATGGTCATCTTCTCTTTTTTGGGTCACATCTGTTGAAATAGATGTGAGATGAAACCTCAGGGTTGTTTTCTTTTGAATTTTCTTGGGATTAGTAGTTTGGAGCATTTGGGGATGTGAATTTTGATAGTTTGTATATCAAAAGCTTTGATAACCTTTCCTTTGAAAAGTGCACGTCCTTATTCTTTGACCATTTGCTGATTGAGAGATATTTCTTACGGAGGAGTTGAGTGATAACATGAAAATGTCTGAGAGAAATGTGGTTGGGTTAAGATCATCACGTGGCATCCAAAAGGTTAATACTTTCAAGACCAGGCATAGCATATCTTCCTATCAGGATATTTTGAAACCTTCTGTGGAGAGTTGTTACTCCTCTATTGACTTTTGTTGCTCTAGTTAACAGGAAATGAGATTTGTGACAATGGGCTTCACTTTATCTTAGTAACACCTTCCTTTTAAGATGATTATTACTCATGGCATCTTGGAAATTCAACAAGCATTTCAAAAGAACCGGCTATGGGCTCCTTGAAAAGCAGCAATAACAATAATAGGGAGGCAGCCTCTAAGCCAGAAAGACCAAGGTACGAGTCCTATTTCTGACATAGATTAACTGATTGGGTGATCCTGGGCCAGTCATTTTTCTCTCTCAGCGCTCTAGTGTTTGACAAACCTGAATATCCCTGTACTAGGACAAGAACTCGCTATGTGACAAAACTACTGGGAAAACTGGAAAGCAGTCTGGCAGAAACGAGACATAAACCAAAGTCTCATACCATATAACCAAGATAAGCTTAAAAGGGGTAGATGTTTTAGATATAAGGGATCTCAGCCAACTAATCCTAAAAGTACAGATTGAAGGACAAATGTTTCTCTTTTGGGGGGATCATGGCTCACATAGAAATATGTATTGCATGACTTCATATTTTTGATAAGTACATTGTAATATGATTGTTTTTGTTTTTAATCCTATCCATTTATTTTGTGCACTTAAAATATTATTCTGAGGAGTATATAGACTTCTTCAGACTGCCAATGGTATTTATGACACCAAAAAAAAAAAAAAAAAGGAAAGAAAGAAAAGAGATAAAAAGATTAAGAGCTTATTATGCGGATGGAGTAGGGTGTAGGGCAGAGCCTCGGGGAATACCCATGTTTAGTGGGAATGATCTGAATGAATATTCAGCCAAGGAAATTGAGAAGGAACCGTCAAAGAAATAGGAAGAGAACCAAGAAATTAGAGTGTCATAAAAATCTACAAAGCAGAGAGAATCTGGAAGAAGCTGGTCAGTAATGTCACAAGCTGAAAAAAAATCAAGAAGGGTTAGGACTGAGGAAAAGACATTAATTAATCTGATCACTGGTGGCTTTGGAAAAGAGCAATTTCTGTGGGATGATAAAGTTCAAAGCCAGACTGCAGAGGATTTAGGAGTAAAAGCCAATAAAGTAAAGACAGCAAATACAGATGGATTTCTTGAGTATTTTAGCCAATAAGCAAAGGAGAGATTTAAGATGAATGGGAGAATAAATTGATTTGGAGGTGGTGTAGGATTGTTTTGCTGAAGTGAGAGCCCATTTGAAATTATGTATCATAAATTTGTGGTGGGTCCAGTCTGTATGGCTTCAATTCAGAAGCATGAGAATGCTAGTGAAGATGGCAGTGGAGAGAAAAACCAAATGTGAAGTATGGCTGTTTTATAAAGGGGTTAGGGAAGAAATCGAGCACAAAATGCCTGATTTCACTGATTGTCCTTAGGGTCAAGAAAGGGAAGGGATGAGAATATAGCCAAGTTAAAGGGTGATGGTCTGAAAAGAATTTAGGGGCAGAATAATGGAAGCTCACAGTGAGAAGAAAGAATACAATCAGGAGTCATAATGTAGAGAGGGAAAATTGGTGGAACACCTAGGGCTCCTAATAAGGTCATCCTTGTGTGTGGCTCAGTGAAATAGCAGACGAGGTAAATGGAAATTCAATAGATTGAAGATCGGGGAAGTTAGGGTATTTGAGAGAATATCGGTGTTCATGCTGAAGGCTCCTGCTATGAGGACAGGAGTTGAGAGAGACAGCCTGTGAGCCAGTCCCTGGCACAACCTTAGTCGATTGTTATTACAATATAAGTGAAGATATTACAGGAAGGCAACAAAATTGGGATCTAACAGAGTAGGATGTGAGTTCCCACTTGCTAACATAAAAGCATCTCTCTGAAAGGATGGGACTAGATGGCCTCTGGGATTAAAGCACACATATCCACATACATACATTTGTTTGAACACAAACGTTATTTTTTTTTCAACTGGTCCTCATCACCTTATTCCTGGTTTGGTTGGTCGGTCTCCCTGTCTTGAGTCTCATCTTACTCTGGTCCATCCTTCACTCTATCACAATAATTTGACTGTGTCTCTTTCCTACTCAGAAATTTCAGGGGCTTCCTGTTGCCTCCCAGCTCAGATAGAAAATCCTCTGATTACTTCTTACTTATCCAGCCTTATTTTCCTTTTATTTTCTCCATGTAATCAGTGATCCAGTGATACCGGTCTTTCTGTTCCTTAAACCCGCTGCTCCATCTTAGAGTCCTGGGCCTTTGTTCTGTCCTTCTTCACATATGCTTTCTGACTTGTCTGACTTCTTCAAGATATAGTTCTAGGGGGCAGCTAGGTGGCGCAGTGGATAGAGCACCAGCCTTGAATTCAGGAGGACTCAAGTTCAAATCTGGTCTCAGACACTTAACACTTCCTAGCTGTGTGACCCTGGGCAAGTCACTTAACCCCAGCCTCAGGGGGAAAAAAAAAAAAAAGATATAGTTCTGGTCACATCTTCTGCTGGAGTCCTTGCCTGGTCTCCTCCTATCTATTGTTATGGTTTTTCCTTGGGAATCCCCTCCAGTTTCCAGTGTGTGTGTGTGTGTGTGTGTGTGTGTGTGTGTGTGTGTGTGTGTGTATAGTATTTGTAAAAAGCTGCTTACATGTTGTCTTCCATATTAGAATGTAAGCTCCTTGAGGTCAGGGGAGGACTTTGGACTTCGTATCCCCAGTGCTTAGCTTGATGCCTGCCATAGTAAGTGCTTAATGCGTGCTGTTGTGTATTGGACATAATAAGTGCTTAATACATGCCACTGTATCTCTGATGTTGTAGTGAGTGCCTAATACTTGCTATTGTGTCTTTATAGTAGTGAGTACTTAATAAATGTGGTTTTGACATAGCAAGCACTCAATAAATGCTATTTGATAGAAAAAGTAAAAGACAGAACTGAAAAGTAATGTGTACTCCTAGTCATAATCATTGTTTCTGATAGTTCTGATTATGATTTTGGGAGGGGGAGGAAGTAAGAAGCTTGTAGCTCTAGATCTCTTGGTTTCTCCAGGCCTATTTCCTCACATCTCTCAAATCAATAAGTTGAACTAAGGTCCTTTTGAGCTCTACATCTGAAAGGAGGAAGATTGGCAGGAGTACATTAACTTTGCTACCATAAAGGAAAAATTGGCTGGGAAAGGTCAAGGATGTCTGCTGTAGCCATGGTCACAGAGCAGAGGTAGCAGGCCTGATTAGCAGGTCGTGTGCTTTTCTACTGTGCTAACCCAACCCTGACCACAGGAATACATCACAGTCAGAAGTCTGTTGGCAGATAGTCAAGTATTAGGGCCGCTTCATTTTGTGCTCTACCGGTCACCAAAAATGCTTCAATTAGCTAATAATATATGCTTTTTCTTGGTCCGTATCATCTTTATAGTTATGGCAATGATAATTCTTGGCCCTGCCGTCTCCTTAGACAAACCAGGATGCATTCTGGGACTTTTTTTCCAATGCAGCAAAAGATTATAAATAACAAAGGAAATGGCTTTTCAGTGAATGGTAAGAAACACAAATTGCCAGGCCTAGAAATGACCTGACTGTTGAACACTTGGGGGTTGAAGAAATGAGACAAGTTAAAAAGAAAGACTTTTCTAGGCATTCAAATAATTTCAGCTTGGAAAAAAAAAGTCCCCAAAGACTGAAAAATGACCAAGATAATTATACTATTTGAGAAGGAATCAAGGGACACCTCCAGGAAAATTACATCTGAATTGCTGTAACTTTTGCACTTAGGAAATCATATAAGAAGATCAGTTATGGAGTTCGCGTGAAAAATCACAGCTGAAATTGAAGCTAACCCATTTCATTTCTGCATAAAGAGTCTATGTGGCTAAAAATGTAATGTGGTGGGAGTTTTGAGGGTCTTCTTAAAAATACTTATGCAATTATTAAATGTCACACCAAAATGTCAGTTCCACAGATGACCTCCCCCACTCTTCCTTTCCCACTGTGTCTCTAAGTGGCCTGAGTACTCAGCACAAAATTCCATTTCATTCAACAACCACTTCTGTTCTTCCTTTTAAGAAACACACATCGCATGAAAATCCCAAAAGGCACAGACACCACAATCCACCAAACAGGTTAGACAGGAAGGAGAAAACCCTGGAGATCCAAGTGTCAGCTCATGGTTAGGACAAACCTTGTGACAGAACTATGTAAAACTAAAATAAACAGCCCTTCACGGAAGGTCTGTAGGCCAACATACGTAGCCGCTTGTCCAGCATCTTGAAAATGGGATTCTTGCTCAGGTATAGATGGGGCTAGATGACTTCTGAGATCCCTGCTTGCCTCTGGTTGGTAGATCATAGGCTCTCAGATCTAGAGCTAGAAAAGATCTTAGATGTCACGGAAATTGAGCCTGCTCTTTTTATTGATCGGAGGAAACGGCTTGCTCAAAGTCACAAAGGTAGCAAGTGGAAAGAGCCAACATTAAAACTCAGGTCTTTCTAATGCCGACTTCAACTTGGCAAGTGTCTTTACCCTACCAGAATCTACCAGAGCTCAGACTACATAAGAAGCCTGTGGCTACTTCTGACTTAGCAGCAGTATCAAACTTCATGGTTTGCTACTTCCTACTGTGTCCAGTGACCCCGGCCTTCTTAACTCCAGGCGTTTTCTCTGTCCTTCTCCCGTACCTTCCATGTTCTCCCTCTTCATCTCTACCTCTTAGCTTTCCTGCTTTCCTCGAAGTTCCTGCTAAAATTCCATCTTCTCCAGGAAGCCTTTCCTTGCCCCTTGTAATTCTAATGTTGTCACTCTTTTCCCTCTCTGTTCCCTCAATATATCTTGTCTCCCAATTAGTTTGTAAGCTCCTGGAGCACAGGGGCTGTCTTTTGCTTCCTTCTGTATCCTGAGCACTTAGCACATTGCCTGGCACATAGTCGATCCTGAAATGTTTATTAACTGATGCTGCTGCTCTATTCTCTTTTATTTGAATTCAGCACACCGCTTTCTCCTCTCCTGACTTCCAACACTTTTGTTTTCCTTCTCTGACTTTGGGTAATTATGGAACTTTCAAATTGCTTAGCTTTGAGCTTGTCTGTCTCTACTACTCATGACTGTTGAGTGCTTGGAAGTAATATAAAGCTCCTAGCACTGGCTTCAATTAAATCCACGACGTGACAGCCAATCGGAAAGTGGCTACTTGGGCAGAGAAGCTCACTTTCTACTTGTATCATCGGGCTAAATCTCATCCAATTTAATTTCGTGTATATGAATTATTTATGCCAAAAACATGATTTCCAAATGTGTAGATCTTATTAATGGAAGAAAATTGAGACAAGCAGCAAATTAAGATGTACACCGTGAATTAGGACTGTGTCTTTATTATCACCAAAGCAACTGCCTCATTCGGTCAAATTAGTCAATTAGCTAGCTCAGGGAGTGGAAGCAGCCAAACCCCAGTGTTGGATCGGTGTGAGTTGCCACCAGCCCAATTCATTCGATGAGCATATTTCTTAAGCATCTACTCTCCATTAGGCACCGAGCTAGTAGCTGTAGCATGCTCAGCAGCCACACCCAAAAAGGCATCTTGGCAAATGGGGTCTAACCTAGGTCATGGGCAACCAGCAGGCCTCTAAAGATTGGTGACTCGGGGGAACGTCCTCCGGTGAATTGGGCAGATGAGAACAATTCGATCCGATGGCCGTGAAGGGGTCCAAAGCGGGTATTGTAGGACTGTGTTGAACAACTATTCCCTCATCTTTTCTGGAAAATGGATAAGTTCTTTATCTCCTTCTGTAGGACAGTATTCTTGTTTCATATCATATGCTGTTGAAAGATTCTCCCTCTTGGAAACCAGTACCCAGCACTTGATCTCAAGAATTCCAAAGTCAGTATTATTTATGAGATAACCGCCAAGTGAGAAATGTTTGTTCCCAGTCTCCTTAGCTCAGAAAAGAAAATTCAAAGGCAGAGGAAGGTGGCCAGGAACTTCAGGCTCCCCTGAAGAAACATGATGTTCCTTCCCATGTGCCCTCAGTGCAAGGCACTACTCCTTGCTCTTTGGGAAAAATAGAGAAAAAGTCTCTATTCATCACTGACCCCCTCCACCAGTGTTATGCTCAGTTCTGGAGATCCAAGGCCGGAGAGAAGTATTCAGTGTTCAAAAAGGGAAAAAAAGAATCAGTTGAGGCAAAAGAGATTTGCAGTTTCAAATCTCCTCTGCATAATAGAATGGAAAGCACTGATTAAACATTTCTGGGTGATGGGCGCTGGGCTAGGCATTAGGATATACAGAGGCCAAAAAGGAAGATCTCTGTCCACAAGGAGACCTCATAGATACTCTTGAGCATGTAATGAATAAATTTAAAATAAATCAATTTGAGGTAAACAGGGAAATAATCGGAAGCTAAGGGGATCAGGAAAGCGTGTGTATTAAGGGGTGCTTGAGTTATTTCTTACACAAGGTGTGGGGGCAGCCATGTGGCCCAGTGGTAGCACACTGGTCCTGGAGTCAGGAGGACCTGAGTTCAAATCTGGCCTCAGACATGTAACACTTACTAGCTGTGTGATCCTGGACAAATCACTTAATCCCAATTGCCTGACCAAAAAAAAAAAAAAATTATCCGACAAGGTAAGAAAGATTGTTCTTTGAAGAAGGAAACTTGATATTATTTAGTATTGACTATTATTATTATTTGTGCTTTTTAAAAGGTGTTCCTGCTTTAGTGCTTTTTCGGTGACCTTGGTGGTATGGAAATCTTTCTACGTGGCCCTTTTTTTTGTTGTTGTTTTTAAATGGCAACAGGTACATTTGTGTCAGTTAATCATTGACTATTGCGGGAAGTGTAACTTGTTTTCTGGTAGCATATAAAAGAATCCATTGATCAGTTCTGGGGCTAGCTGATCCAAAGGGCGGAGGCTAAAAATCATTCAGAACTGTTAACGGGTTATTCTCCTTTCCTGTACTCTGTAAATTGTTTGTTGCCCCACCCTCTTATTTCAAAACTTCTTTGTATTTACTTTCTTTCTACTCTATATATGATTCACATTTACTCATTTATGTAGGATCTTAGTGTCATATATTTCGATTTCCACCCTCAGAAAAATTAAATAGGTAAACTCCTTGAGGGCAGGACTGCTGGATGTTTGTCACCTCAACAGTGATTGCTACATAACAGGCCCTCAAGTGCCTCAATTGAAATCAGAAGCTTATTTGCCAGGGCCTCGATTCTCCCTGTGCTGGAATTGGCCAATACACTTTAAACCCCCTTTCCCTGAAGGGGAAGAGTTCTGGGCCCAACAAGTGGTGATGAGCTTCCCCATCACTCGGCTGTCGGGGGGTCCCAAGGTTAGTACTAGGGCACGCCAGTAGGTTTTTCAGTGTGTGAAAAATGTGGCTTAGATTGTCAGCTTGGAAATGCTATGATATGATATGAGAGGTGAAGTCATTTCTGTTATCTAATGATACAAACGTCCGTCATATGCTGTGACTGAAAATGGACGGAGGGGAAGGCGACTGACTCTAGAAATAGCAGTACCTCAAATTGTCACAGTTTCATAGCAGATATCTTCAGATATGTAATTAGAGGGGAAATGAATCGCCAACAGCAGCAGATACTGGGTTTTCCATCCCTTGAGGTCCTCAAGGAAAGGCTGCATGATCGTTTGTTGGAAATGCTTGATCAGACGTGACTTGGAGTGAATGAAAATCTGGGAGGCTTCTATGGCAGTTCTTGTATGGTCATGAGGTTGCAGTCTATCCTGAGGCGATAGACCACCGTCATAGGGAATATTGGAGGATATCGACAGGCCCGTGCAGGAAGGCTGTTTCTCTTCTCCCTATCCTCGAAAAGGGGGCAGCTGTCCCAGCATACAAGGATCTTTGCTGTTCTCTAGTTCTTCGGGTGGAACAGAAGATATTCTCTGCCCTTCGACTGCTGTCCGAGAGCTTTTTTTGTGGTGATAGAACAAGTAGTAGGGAAGGAGGCAGCCTGTCTGGGGATCTCTAGCAAGTCTGTGTGTCCTTGGCTGAGCTCGGGACAATATGACAAGCAAGTGAGATTGTCACTGACTTCCCTATTGCTGATTGACAGCTCAGCCAGCCAGTGCCATTGGCATTGGTAGTTCTCGGGTCCTAATTAGTCCAAAGTTTCTGAAGAATTAGAGACGACAGAATGGTGGGTTGGTGGAAGATGTTTTAAATGTTTCAAGTATTTGTTTCTTGCATGGAATCTGAGCTGATACAATCTATCATCAGTGGCTCAGACTCGGAAGCGCAAGCTTGCCCGTCTGAATGCTTTGCTGTGAACCCTTCCCTTTGACCCAGTTTTCTTTGTCTCTCACTTCTTAAGTGGCACACTATTAACAGTAAAAAAAAAAAAAAAAAATCTTTCCTTGCTCCTTCCTTTGACATAAAATGGAATTATTCTAAATTTAGGTCTCTACCAGATCTTTGATCTGTCTAGATTTGCAGTCTATATGAAATAAGTTCCTTCCTTGGCTTTTTATGTCAGACATAAATTATAAAATAGCTAAAAATGACTCGGAGTGCCTTATGCCCTGCTATTTTAAAGTGTTCATCAGTACCGTCTTCTAAACAGAATACTGTGGAAGATCTTGGACATCCTATGGAATGGGAGATGCACGGTAACTTACATGTGGACAGCCCCTGGCACCTCAGACTCCCAAGGGCCAAAATGGAAGGCGCTGTTGTTGCCCTTAAATTTGATCCGCTTTGAACTTGGCTATTTCTGCCCAGGGTCTTGCACCGTTCTCCCAGTCTCTGTATTACATGGTACATGCCATCGGGAACCAAATCGACTGAAGGGATTATTTAACATCCGGCCATTCTTTTATTTTCTTGGCTCCCATTTCTTCCTTAGTAGTTCAGGCCTATCACCTTTTGCCCTGGTTATTATATAATCATACCCTAGTTGGCCTCCTGCCTCTTCCTTTTGCTCTCTACTTTTTAAATTTTTTTTTATTAATTTTATAATTATAATTTTTGACAGTCCATATACATGGGCAATTTTTTTACAACTTTATCCCTTGTACTCCCTTCCGTTCCAAATTTTCCCCTCCTTCCCTCCACCCCCTCCCTTAGATGGCAGGCAGTCCCATACATGTAAAATGTTGCTCTCCACTTTTCTTGATGTTTCCTGAGTAGTCAAGTAACTATGGATCAAATCAGTTTATTCTCTTATTCAACATCCCTCAGATGTAGATCACTGCCTAGAGATGAAGTCTGAACTCCTAAGCCTGATATTCCAAGGCCTCCACAGTCTGATTCCAACTCCCCTTTCGGGGCGTCACAGGGGATAGAGCTCTGGGCCTTAAGTCTGGATGACCCGAGTTAAAATCTGCCTCCAGATACCTACTAGCTCATCAATTTGGGCTAATCACTTACCTTCTCTTTGCCTCAGTTTTCTCAACTGTAACGTGGGGATGACAATAGCACCTACTTCCCAGGGTGGTTGTGCCAATTGGATGAAATAGTATTTGTAAAAAATTAGCATGGTGCCTGGCATGTGGCTAGTGCTAAATACATGCTTGCTCCTTTCTCATCCTTCTTTTAGCTATATTTCATCCCGTTCTCTGTTTGAACGTACTATTGGTTGTTCCCCGATCTTACCCTGAACTCTCCTACTTCCTTACCTCTCTGCAAGAGATGGTGCAAGTGATGCACCCCCTCGTTCCCCCTTTGAAAAGGCTCTGAGTTCTCATCTTGGGCAGCTGAAATATTTTTTATTTCCTCTAAGATCCACTCAAGGGTATGTCTTCCAGGAGCTAGCCTGACTTGGGGCCACGGTTATTCTAAGCCCCCAACTCTCATCCCTGTTGGATTAGCAGCTCTTCCGAGTGCTCAGAGGGAGAGGCAGGTTGAAGACTTTTGCCCCACTTTTGTGTTGCTCCTCACTAGAAGAATTGGCAGAGGTACTTGTTGATCAAGGCTTATTGAATTAAATGGAGATATTCATCTCTCAACAAGATGTCTCTAAGACTATACAAATCTTGTGTAGTTTCCTCTTTCCTCTGTTTTTTTGCTTAATGATTTTACATTTGTGAAATAACTCTTGATTTGGGAAGAAATTCCATGTATCATCTCATTGAAGTCACACATAGAGATGATGGCATCATCTATCAAGAGTTCAACTGAGTTCATTGTTCAGACAGGGAAACTGAGGTTCAGTAAGTGACTTGTAGAAGTCAAACATAATTAAATAAGTACTTCTCACCTGAGAAGTTTTTACGCAACTCAGGTTATATAAATATAGAAAATAGGTATGC
The DNA here is from genome assembly GCF_048593235.1 of Sminthopsis crassicaudata. Classification (NCBI taxonomy): domain Eukaryota; kingdom Metazoa; phylum Chordata; class Mammalia; order Dasyuromorphia; family Dasyuridae; genus Sminthopsis; species Sminthopsis crassicaudata. Next base: position 37,258,717 of record NC_133623.1, read on the forward strand.
AGATCAAACACTTACTGATGAGAAGTCAGGACTTTGTGATCCCCACATTCAGACTCCATATGTGATTGTGACCCACGGTTTAATGAGCTTTGATATCGTTAAGTCCCTTCATTTTCCAGAGGAGACAGCTGAGGCCCAGAGAAGTTGTTAGTTGGCAAGGTCAAACGAGGAATAGGTGTTGCATGTGGAGAAACAGAGAAGTACTGAAATGTTTTACCTAAAGTTAATGGCGGAGCTGGCATCAAGACTTCCTTCTTCCGACTCCCTGTCCAGCATCCTTTCTACTACATAATGCTGTACTTTGACTCTACTTAGAGTCCCTTTACTCTATTAATAAGTTGCCCTTGGTGGGTTTTTTAAAAACCTGATTTCCCTTGCAGAAGAGAGATTTATACTGATTGAGACAGCCTTCAATATCACCTCGTTCTTACTTGTAGACGAGCTGTCCCTCAAGAATCCCCAAGCTTTCCACTCTGTAGATGTCTCTGAAGAGTTAGATAATTTGGAAACTACAAAAAAACCACACATCTAGACTTGTTTTTAATTTTTTTTCAATTACTAAGTATTTATTCCTTCCTCCTCCCTGGACTAAAAATAACAAGAAATAAAGGTCCCCACCTTGGCCATTAAAAAAAAAAAGCCCCATTCTACATGTTTAATCTACCACCAGTATCAGGAGGTAGGTAACAGTCTTAATCATCAGTCCACTGGAATCATGGTTCATCATGGCATCGATCGGAATTCTTAAGTCTTTCAAGGGTATTTCTGGTTAGGACGTTGCTGTTAGAAAGGATTTTGCTGGATCTGCTCCCTTCACTCTCCAACATCCCAAGTTTCTCTGAAAGTATCCATTTTGTCCGTTCTGAAAGTAGAATCAATAAATTATATTTGTATATCATGTTCTATTCAGTCAAATTCTATTTAATGTTGTATCCCCGACCCTTAGTTTTCAGTTCTTTGTTGCTACAAACTGTTTTCTTTTTCTTTTATCCCTTTGGGAGTATAATCCTATTAATGTGAGGTAAATGTGTTAATTAAATGTTAAATAAAAAATGTATATACATTGTTTGTTAACTTTTGGAGCATGGTTCCAAATTGCTTTCCAGAATAGCTGAAGTAATTCACAGATCCACACAACAGTATTTTCTGTTCCTGTTTTTCCCCAGCCTCTCCATTTGTCAAGATTTTGCATTTTTACAATTGTTACTGATATGGTATTTTTTTCGAATATCCATATGAATTTCTTCCTCTAAGACCTGCTCATCTAATTTGGGGAAAGGAGCTTATATTTTGAAGTACTTCGTTATGTTTTTTGTTTCTTCACTACCAATTCAAATTCCTCTAATTTCTCTATTATCTTTTGTTTCTAAGGTTAACATTTCTGGTGCGATGCTTCTTGCTTCAATATATTGCGAAGTCTTTCAGCTTGTCCCTATTTACAAAGAATGCTTGCTGGTGGTTTCAGGTAATATTTCTTATCATTTTAATGAACTCTATTTATTTCAGTGCGCGCTATTGTTTTTCATAGGAATGTTGAGTATTGGAGAGAGAGAGAGAGAGAGAGAGAGAGAGAGAGAGAGAGAGAGAGAGAGAGAGAGAGAGAGAGAGTGTATTAGAGAGAGAAAGATGGAGAGTGTTAGAGACAGTGTTTGAGAGAATATAGAGTGTGTTAAGAGGGAGAAAGAAAGAGATAGTGGTAGAGAGAAGATAGACACAGCTAGGAACAGGGATAGTGTTAGAGATATGGAGAGAGAGAGAGGGAGATGGAGAGTGTTAGAGAGAAGATAGTGTTATGGAGAGAGAGATGTTGAGTATTACAGGGAGAGTGTTGGAGAGAAGATAGTGTTAGAGAGGGAGATATGGAGAATGTTAGGCAGAAGATATATTTAGACAGAGAGAGATGGAGATAGGGATAGTGTTAGAGGTAAGATAGAGAGTATATATATATATATATATATATATATACAGAGAGAGAGAGATGTTGAGTATCAGATAGAGAGAGTTGGAGTGTGTTAGCCAGAGATGGAGAGTGTTAGAGAGAGAGATGGACACTTTAATACTCAACATCTCTCTCTCTGTAATACCTTCTATCTTATCTCTAACAATATCCCTGTCTCTAGCACTCCCTATCATCTCTCTACCACTATCCCTTTCTCTTTCCCTCTAACACTCTCCATTTCTCTAACACTATCTTGTAACACTCTCTCTCTAACACTTTCCATCTCTCGCTCTCTCTAATTCTTCATCCCTATATCATCTCTTCTCTAATACTCTCGATCTTATCTCTAGCATTCACTATCTTCTCTCTACCACTATCCCTTTCTCTCTCTCTCTAACCCTCTATCTTCTTTCTAAAACTCTCCATCTCTCTCTCTCTAATACTAACACTTTCCAACTCTCTCTATCTGTAATACTCTTAATCTCTTTCTCTCTAAAACTATCTTCTAACATTCTCCATATCTCCCTCTAACACTCTCAATCTCTCTCTCTCTCTCAATCTCTCTCTCTCTCTCTCAATCTCTCTCTCTCTCTCTCAATCTCTCTCTCTCTCAATCTCTCTCTCTCTCTCTCAATCTCTCTCTCTCTCTCTCAATCTCTCTCTCTCTCTCTCAATCTCTCTCTCTTTCTCTCTCTCTCTCTCTCTCTCTCTCTCTCTCTCTCTCTCTCTCTCTCTCTCTCTCTCTCTCTCTAATACTCTCCATCACTCTTTCTAAAACTCTATCTTCTGTCTAACACTATCCCTCTCTATCTCTAACACTATCCCTGGCTCTAGAACTCCCTATCTTCTCTCTACCCTTATCCTTCTCTCTCTAACACACTCTATCTTCTTTCTAAAACTCTCCATCTCTCTCTCTCTAATACTAACACTTTCCAACTCTCTCTATCTGTAATACTCTTAATCTCTTTCTCTCTAAAACTATCTTCTAACATTCTCCATATTTCCCTCTAACACTCTCAATCTCTCTCTCTCTCTCAATCTCTCTCTCTCTCTCTCAATCTCTCTCTCTCTCTCTCTCTCTCTCTCTCTCTCTCTCTCTCTCTCTCTCTCTCTCTCTCTCTCTCTCTCTCTAATACTCTCCATCACTCTTTCTAAAACTCTATCTTCTGTCTAACACTATCCCTCTCTATCTTATCTCTAACACTATCCCTGGCTCTAGAACTCCCTATCTTCTCTCTATCCTTATCCTTCTCTCTCTAACACACTCTATCTTCTTTCTAACTATCTCCATTTCTCTTTCTCTAACACTATCATTTCTCTAACACTCTCTATCTCCCTCACTCTCTCCATTACTCTCCATCTCTCTATCTCTTTCTCTGTAATCCTCTCTATCTTCTCTGTAACACTATCCCTCTCTCTTCTAACACTTATCTCTCTAACATTCTAATATTTTTCCTTTTCTCTCTCTCTAACACACTCTCTCTACCACTATCCCTTTCTTTCTCCTTCTAAATTCTCTATCTCTTCTCTAACACTTTCTGTCTCTCTCTCTAACTCTCTTTATCTTCTCTCTAATACTTTCCATATCTCACTCTCTAACACTCTTAATCTCTCCTTCTTTCTAAAACTATCTTCTAATATTCTCCATATCTCCCTCTCTCTAACACTCTCCAACTTCCTCTTTCTAATACTCAACATCTAATACTCTCTATCTTCTTTCTAACAGTCCCCATCTTTCTTTCTCTAACACTTCTCTCTAATACTTTCCTACTCTCTTTTTCTCTACACTCTCCCCTTGCTCTTTCTAACATTCTCCATCATGCTTTCTAAAACTCTGTCTTCTGTCTAACACTTTCCCTCTAACACACTCTATCTTCTTTCTAACATTGTCCAACTTTCTCTCTCTCTAATACTCAACATCTCTCTGTATATAATTCTGTCTTATCTCTAACACTATCCCTCTCTAACACATTCCATATCTCTTTCTAACACTTTCCATCTCTCTCTGTCTAATAATATCTATCTTCTCTCTAACACTCTACATCTTTCTCGCTAATCCACCCTAACTAATTCTCCTTCTCTCTCTCTCTCTCAATCTCTCTCTCTCTCTCTCTCTCTCTCTCTCTCTCTCTCTCTCTCTCTCTCTCTCTCTCTCTCTCTAATACACTCTATCTTATCTCTACCACTATCCCTGTCTCTATCTTCTCTCTACCACTATCCTTTTCTTTCTCTCTTTAACACTCTCCATCTCTCTTTCTAACACTTTGCAACTCTCTCTAATACTCAAATCTCTCTCTCTCTATCTTCTCTCTAACACTTTCCATCTCTCTCTGTCTAATAATCTCTATCTTCTCTCTAACACTACATCTCTTTCTTGTTAATCCTCTCTATCTTTGCTGTAACACTCTCCCTCTCTCTTCTAACACTCTATCTCTACCATCCTCCCTTCTCTCTCTCACTAATACTCAGCATCTCTCTATAATAATTTCTATCTTATCTCTAAGACTATCCCTGTCTCTAGCAGTCTCTATCTTCTCTCTCCCAGTATCCCTTTCTTTCTCCCCCAACAATCTCTCTCTTTTCTCTAACACTCTCCATCTATGTTGTCTATAACACTCTCCATCTCTCTATAATACTCTCTATCTTTTCTCTAACACTCTCCATCTCTCTATCCTTCTAACACTCTACATCTCTTTTGCTCTAATCTTCTATCTTCTCTGTAACACTATGCTTCTCTCTTCTAACACTATCTTCTAACACTTTGCATCTCTCTCTAACACTCTCTCTAATACTCTCCACCTCTAACACTCTCCCTCTTTTTTTCCCTCTAATTCTCCATGTCTATTTCTCTAGCACTCTCCATTTCTCGCTAACAATATCTAGCTCTAACTCTCTCCATCTCTCTAACACTCTTCAACTTTCTCTCTCTAATACTCTCTATCTTCTTTCTACCACATTCTCCATCTCTCGCTCTCTCTAACAGTTTCTATTTTCTTTCTAATTCTCTCCATCTTTCGGTACTTGCTGGAAGATTCAATATGGCTTTCCTTTCTATTACCTCTGTAGGAGCTGAGGAGAGAAAATCCCTTTCACTGGCCCAGGAGAGTTTTGGCAAACCGAGGCAGCAGTTGCATATCTTCCGGGAGATCCCACTTCGAAAAGTAAGTACATAGTATTGTTCCCTTTCTACCACTCTGTCTCTCTTTCTCTCCCATCTCTCTCTGACACCCTCTCTCTATCTTCTCTCCAACACTCTCTTCTCTGTAAACCTTTGCACTTCTCTCTCTCAATACTCTCCATCTCTCTCTGTAATGCTCTCTATCTTCATTCTTATACTTTCCATCTCTCTCTGTCTAACACTTTCCATCTCTCTTTCTCTACCACTCTCTTTCTGCTCGAACACTCTCCATCTCTCTAACAATCTCCATACCTCTCCCTCTAAAACACACAATTCTTCTGAAACACTATCCAACTCTTCCTCTCTAATATTCAGCCATATCTCTCTCTATAACAGCCTGTCTTTTTCTCTCTCTAATACTCTCCAACTCTCTAATACTCAACATCTCTTGCTCTATAATACTATCACTTCTTTGTCTAACACTCTCAATCTCTCTCTCTATTTTCGCTGTAACACTCTCCATCTCTCTTCTAACACACTCTATATTCTCTCTAACACTATCTTCTCCTGACACTCTACATCTCTCTCTTTCTTGCACTCCCTAAATACTCTCCATCTATCTTTTTCTACCACTCTCTATAACACTCTCCATCTCTCTGTAACAGTTGCTATCTTCTCTCTAACACTCTCTATCTCTTTCTCTATAATACTCTCTAATAATACTCAACATTTCTCTCTCTTCTTGTCCATCGATCTCTCTCTTTATGATGTATCTGTCATCTTTCAGGTCTGGCTGGACTTCTCTATCCCTATATTTCTATCTTTTTGTATCATCTGTTCATTTGTCTCTCTATCCTGTCTTTTTATCTCTTCCTCTTTAGTTATGTCCAAGTATATTTCTCTTCTTGTCCACCCATCTCTCTTTTATCCCTTCTCTGTCATCTTTCAAGTCTCACTTATTCTCTTTCTCTCTCTATTTCTTTCATTCTGTACCATCTATTCATTTGTCTCTATATCCTGTCCTTTATCCTCTGTCACTTTAGATATCTCCAAGTATATGCTCTCTCTGTCCATCCATCTCTCTATCATGTGTCTGTCATCTTTCAAGTCTGGCTGACTTCTTTCTCTCTATTTCTTTCATTTGGTATCATCATCTGTTCATTTGCCTTCTCTATCCTGTCCTTTTATTTCTCCGTCTCTTTAGCTATCTCCACCTCAATGTCTCTTCTTCTTCATCCACCTCTCTCCTTATCATGTCTCTGACATCTTCAAGTCTGGCTTGATCTCTATCTCTATATTTCTATCTTTGTTTCATTCATTCATTTGTCTATCTTGTCCTTTATCTCTTTCCTCTTTAGCTATCTGCATCTCTATATCTCTCTCTTTGTCCATCCATCTCTCTCCATACTGTCTCTAACATTCCTTATCTAGCTCTGTCCACATTTCTTTCTATCTGAGCTCTCTATTTATCTCCGTCTGCCTATCAGCCTACAACTTTTTGTCCATCCTGTCTCTGTTCCTCTGTCCATGTCCCTATTCTACTGTCTCCTCCCATCCATCATCATCTCTATCTCTTTATCTACTCTATCTATCCCTCTGTTCATTTGTCTATCATCTATCTATCCTTATCTGCTTTTCTCTACCTGTCTCTATGTATCCCTCTATTTGTCCCTGTCTCTCTCTAGCTGTTGATCCATCTTTCCTCCTTCTATGTCCCTGTCCATTTTGTCTTTCTCCATCTTTCTATCCCTCTCTCAATCCATCTCCTTAGCCCACTCTTTTATTAGGGGAGGGAGTTAGTTAGGAGTTGGGAGTTAGGGAGTTGGGAGGGGAGGGAGTTAGTTAGAGAGTTGGGAGGGGAGGGAGTTAGAGAGTTGGGAGGAGGGAGTTAGAGAGTTGGGAGGGGAGGGAGTTAGAGAGTTGGGAGGAGGGAGTTAGGGAGTTGGGAGGGAGGGAGTTAGGGAGTTGGGAGTTAGTTAGGAGTTAGGGAGGGGAGGGAGTTAGTTAGAGTTGGGAGGAGGGAGTTAGGGAGTTGGGAGGGGAGGGAGTGAAGCAGGTTGGGAGGGAGGGAGTTAGGAGTTGGGAGGAGGGAGTTAGGGAGTTAGAGGGAATAGGGAGTTGGGAGTTAGTTAGGGAGTTAGGGAGGGGAGGGAGTTAGTTAGGGAGTTGGGGATAGGGAGTTAGGGGAGGGAGTTAGAGTTAGGAGGGAGGATAGGGAGTTGGGAGGGAGGGAGGAGGGAGGGAGTTGGGAGGGGAGGGAGGAGGGAGGGAGTTGGGAGGGAGGGAGGAGGGAGGGAGTTGGGAGGGAGGAGGGAGGGAGGATGGGGAGGGAGGAGGGAGGGAGTTGGGAGGGGGAGGGGGAGGGAGGGAGTTGGGAGGGAGGGGAGGAGGGAGGGAGGGGAGGGGAGGGAGGGTTGGAGGGGAGGGAGGGAGTTGGGAGGGGAGGGGAGGGGAGGAGCCGGGGAGGGGGAGGCAGGAGGGAGGGAGTTGGAGGGAGGGGGGAGGGAGGGAGTTGGGAGGGGAGGGAGGAGAAGAAGAGAGGAGAGAAGGGATGCCAGAGAGAAAATATATTTTCTTCTCTTTATTATATTCTTCCCTTCCCTCCCTCTCTCTCCCTCCCCTCCCAACCTCTCCCTCCCTCCCCTCCCAACTCCCTCCCCTCCCCTCCCCTCCCAACTCCTCCCTCCCCCTCCTCCCAACTCCCTCCCCTCCCCTCCCCTCCCAACTCCCTCCCTCCCCCTCCCCTCCCAACTCCCCTCCCTCCCCCTCCCCTCCCAACTCCCTCCCTCCCCCTCCTCCCAACTCCCTCCCTCCCCCTCCCCTCCCAACTCCCTCCCTCCCCCTCCCCTCCCAACTCCCCTCCCTCCCCCTCCCCTCCCAACTCCCTCCCTCCTCCCAACTCCCTCCCTCCTCCCTCCCCTCCCAACTCCCTCCCTCCTCCCTCCTCCCAACTCCCTAACTCCCTCCCCTCCCTAACTCCCTAACTCCCAACTCCCTAACTAACCCCTCCCCTCCCTAACTCCCTAACTAACTCCCAACTCCCTAACTAACTCCCAACTCCCTAACTAACTCCCTCCTCCCAACTCCCTAACTCCTCCCCTCCCAACTTAACCCCTCCCCTCCCCAACTCTCAACTCCCTCCCTCCCAACTCTCTAACTCCCTCCTCCCAACTCTCTAACCCCTAACTCCCAACTCTCTAACTCCCTAACTCCCAACTCCCTACCCAACTCCCTCCCCCAATAAAGAGTGGGCTAAGGAGATGGATTGAGAGAGAGGATAGAAAGACAAAATGGACAGGGACATAGAAGGAGGAAAAGATGGATCAACAGCTAGAGAGAGACAGGGACAAATAGAGTGGGATACATAGAGACAGGTAAGAGAAAAGCAGATAAGGATAGATAGATGATAGACAAATGAACAGAGGGATAGATAGAGTAGATAAAGAGATAGAGATGATGATGGATGGGAGGGAGACAGTAGAATAGGGACATGGACAGAGGAACAGAGACAGGATGGACAAAAAGTTGTAAGGCTGATAGGCAGACGGAGATAAATAGAGAGCTCAGATAGAAAAGAAAATGTGGACAGAGCTAGATAAGGAATGTTAGAGACGGTATGGAGAGAGAGATGGATGGACAAGAAGAGATATAGAGGTGCAGATAGCTAAAGAGAAAGAGAGATAAAAGGACAACATAGAGAGACAAAGAGAAGTCCAGCCAGACTTGAAAGATGTCAGAGACATGATAAAGAGAGAGGTGGATGAAGAAGAAGAGACATTGAGGTGGAGATAGCTAAAGAGACAGAGGGATAAAAGGACAGGATAGAGAGCCAAATGAACAGATGATACCAAATGAAAGAAATAGAGAGAAAGAGAAGTCCAGCCAGACTGTATAAGCGAGAGAGATGAGATGGAGAGACAGATGGATGGACAAGAAGAGTCATATAGGTGGAGACAGCTAAAGAGACGGAGAAATAAAAGGACAGGATAGAGAGACAAATAAGTACAGCCTGACTTCAAAGATGATAGACACGTGATAAAGAGACAGATGGATGGACAAAAGAGACACATACTTGGATAGAGAGTACTAGACAGAGATAGTGTTAGAGATAAGATAGAGAGTATTAGAGAGAGAGTAAAGTGAGTATTAGAGTTGCAAAGTGTTAGAAAGAGAGAGATGGAGAGTGTTACAAAGAAAATAGAGAGTGTTAGAGAAAAAGAAATGGAGAGTATTAGAGAGGGATGGAAAGTGTTAGAGAGAGAGAGAAGTGCAGAGTTTTATACACAGAAGAGAGTGTTGGAGAGAAGATAGACTGTTAGAGAGTGAGAGATGGAGAGTGTAAGAGACAGGGATAGTGTTGGAGATAAGATAGAAAGTGAGAGAGATGTTGAATATTAGATAGAGTTGAAAACTGTAAGAGAGATGGAGAGTGTTAGAAGATAGAGAGTATTATAGAGACAGATGGAGAGTGTTAGAAAGATGGAGAATATTCAAGATAAGATAGAGAATGTTACAGAGAAAGAGAAGGAGAGTGTTAGAGACAGGGATAGTGTTAGAGAAAAGATAGAGTATTAGAGAGATGGAGAGTGTTAGAGACAGAGTTGGAGATTGTTAGAGAGGGGTAGAGAGGGAGAGAGAAGTGCAAAAATTTTACAGAGAAGAGAGTGTTGGAGAGAAGATAGAGAGAGGGTGTCAGAGAGAGATGGAGAGAAAGAGAGACATAGAATGGTAGAAAGGGAACAATACTATGTACTTACTTTTCGAAGTGGGATCTCCTGGAAGATATGCAACTGCTGCCTCGGTTTGCCAAAACTCTCCTGGGCCAGTGAAAGGGATTTTCTCTCCTCAGCTCCTACAGAGGTAATAGAAAGGAAAGCCATATTGAATCTTCCAGCAAGTACCGAAAGATGGAGAGAGTTGTTAGAGAGAAAGAGAGATGGAGAGTGTTACAAAGAAGACAGTGTTACAAAAAGAGAAATGGAGAGTTTTAGAAAGAGAGATGGAGAGTGAAGATGGAAAGTATTAGACAGAGAGATAGATTGTATTACAGAGACAAAGAGGGAGAGTGTTAGAGGGAAAGAGATGGAGAGTGGTGTGTATATATATATATATATATATATATATATATATATATATATATATATATATATCTATATCTATATATATCTATATCTATATATATATATATATCTATATATATATATATATATATACATACATACAGAGAGAGAGAGATGTTGAGTATTAGAGACAGAGAGTTGGAAAATGTTAGAGAGAAGGAGAGTATTAGAAAGAAGATAGTTTTAGAGAGGAGATATTGTTAGAGAAAGAAATTGAGAGTGTTAGAGAGAAGATAAGAGAGTTTTAAAGAGATAGAGAGTGTTAGAAGATAGAGAGTATTAGAGAAAGAAAGATGTAAAATGTTAGAGAAATGGAGAGTTTTAGAGAGATGGAGAGTGGTAGAGACAGGGATAGTGGTAGAGAAAAGATATAGTGTTATAAATATATATATATACACACACACAAAGAGAGAGAGATGGAGAATATTAGAAAGAAGATAGTGTTAGACAGACAGGGAGATGGAGAGTGTTAGAGGGAAAGAGATGTGGAATGTTAGAGAGGAGACAGAGAGCATTAGAGAAAGAAAGATGGAGAATGTTAGAGAGAAGTAGAGATGGAAAGTGCTAGAAGATAGAGAGTATTAGAGAGAGAAAGATGGCGATTGTAGAGAGAAAGACATGGATAGTGTTAGAGAGATGGAGAGTTTTAGGGAGAAAGAGAGATTAAGAGTATTAGAAGATAGAGTATTAGAGAAAGATGTAGAATGTTAGAGAGGTTGGGAGTAGTAGAGAAGATAGTGGTAGAGAAAGAGAAATGGAGAGTTTCCAAGAGAAAGAGAGATAGATAGTATGAGAGACAAAGATGGAGAGTGTTAGACAGAAGATAGAGATTGTTAGAGAGAGAGGTGGAAAGCGTTAGAGAGAGAGAGATGGAGAATGTTAGAAGATAGAATTAGAGAGAGAAAGACATGGAGTGTGTTAGAGAGAAGATAGAAAGTGTTAGGGAGAGTGATAGAGAAAGAGAAATGGAGAGTGGTAGAGACAGAGATAGTGTTAGAGATAGGATAGACAGTATTCTATATATAGAGAGAGATGTTGAGAATTAGAGACTGAGAGTTGGAAAATGTTAGAGAGAGAGAGGAGAGTATTAGAAAGAAGATAGTGTTAGAAAGGAGATAGAGATTGTTAGAGAAAGAAACTGAGAGTGTTAGAGAGAAGATAAGAGAGTTTTAAAGAGAAAGAGATAGAGAGTGGTAGAAGATAGAGAGTATTAGAGAGAGAAAGATGTAAAATGTTAGAAAGAGAGATGGAGAGTGTTAGAGAGAGAGAGAGAGAGTGGTAGAGATAAGATAGTGTTATAAATAAATACATACATATATATATATATATATATATATATATATATATATATATATATATATATATATATATATATATATATATATATACACAGAGAGAGAGATGTTGAGTATTAGAGAGAGTTGGAAAATGTTAGAGAGTGAGAGATGGAGAGTGTTAGAGAGAGAGAGAGAGAGTGGTAGAGATAAGATAGTGTTATAAATAAATACATACATATATATATATATATATATATATATATATATATATATATATATATATATATATATATATATATATATACACAGAGAGAGAGATGTTGAGTATTAGAGAGAGTTGGAAAATGTTAGAGAGTGAGAGATGGAGAGTGTTAGAAGATAGAGAGAATTAGAGAGGGAAAGATGGATAGTGTTAGTGTTAGAAGGTAGAGAAAGTATTAGAGAGAGATGGAGAGTGGTAGAGATAAGATAGTATGTATCTATAGAGAGAGATGGAAAGTGTTAGAGGGAAAGAGATGTGGAATGTTAGAGAAAGAGAAATGGAGAGTTTTAGAGAGAAGATAGAGAGTATTAGAGAAATGGAGAGTGGTAGAGAGAGATAGTGGTAGAGATAGGATAGACAGTATTCTATATATAGAGACAGAGATGTTGAGTATTAGAGAATTGGAAAATGTTAGAGAGAGAGGTAGAAAGTGTTAGAGAAAGAGAAATGGATAGTGTTCGAGAGAGATGGAGAATTTTAGAGAGAAATAGAGATGGAGAGTGTTAGACGAAAAGAGTACTAGAGTGAGAAAGATGTAGAATGTTAGAGAGAAAGGGTGATGGAGAGTATTAAAGAGAGAGATGGAGAGTGTTAGGAGATAGAGAGTGGTAGAGAGAGTTGGAAAATGTTAGAAAAAGATGGAGAGTGTTAGAAAGAGAGACAAATAGTATTAGAGAGACAAATATGGAGAATGTTAGAGAGAAAGAAAGATGGAGAGTGTCAGAGAGAAAATAGACAATGTTAGATGGAGAGAGATGTATAGTATTAGAGAAAAGATAGAAAGTATTATAGAGAGTTGGAAAGTGTTAGAGGGAGGGAGAGTGTTAGAAAGAAGAGAGTATTATAGAGAGCAATATTGAGTATTAGAGGGAAGATAGAGAGTATTAGAGAGAGAGAGTTGGAGAGTGTTAGAGAAAGAGAGATGTTGAGTATTATAGAGAGAGAAATATGAAGAATGTTTTGCTAACTTGCCAGCATCCTGGGAGTGCCTCATCAGTCCCTGCTGATCATTTCTGAGTGTCACCTCTTCTCTGTGGCAGGTCATCCTCAGAAGGATGCTCTTTGAGAGACTGTAATCTAAGGTGATGAAGGAGAAAAAGTTTCCCTTTACTAACCCTGGAGGTAGAAGAATCCTGAGTGGTCACAAAGTGCGTGGGAGTAGCACTCTGGAGCCTGCAATTCCCTTCCTTTTAACTTTTAACTTTTGTATTTGATCTGTATTTGCACGTGTGCTTTTTGTATCTGCAGAGCCTTCCACTTAATAAATGCTTCTTGAGTGACTGCCATATGAGAGATGTCTCTCTCAGACCCCGAGGCCTTTGAATACAATCCAGTGGCCTCCTATGTAACATATACATACAGCTGCCTAGCACGCCTATGGGGGCGCATGATGAAGGGGCCTTTCTCGACACCAGCAGGAAAAACAAAACTATTGAACACTTAGCCTGGGGTTAAAAGCAGCAATACTTCAAAGAAATCTATCAAGATGCAAGCACAAAAGAAGCCCGTAAATTATCTTTAATGCTAATGTTTCTTCTATTTAGGAAAACAGTCCCCCCCCAAATAGGAGTATCAACTTCCCATAATGAGAAATTATTGTAGCAACACAATGGCTACTCTGGGGTCAGATCTCTGCTGGGCACTGGGGTAGGAAGAGGGCCTTGAGTCCTGACTCTTGTTTATATCTCATGAGGGAAAACCACACGTCCATTAATAAAATATAATTTAATGGGGGGAATCCAAAAAGGCCTCACTTGCTTAAGATGTAAAGGGAGTCTTACTTACATAGAAAAAATTATCAGGTCATATTGGGGAGTCTCCATCTCTCAGACTGACATTTAGAGAGACCCTCCTCCATGCAAGCCATATTGCAGGATTCCTTTCTTCTACCAAAACAACCCCATGTCCTCCTTCACCAGCATCAGTGCACGCATCTTGCTGAGACACAGGACAAAATCTGGGGGGGGGGGGGGAGTGGCTTTTTTTTTTTTTTTTGAGGCTGGGGTTAAGTGACTTGCCCAGGGTCACACAGCTAGGAAGTGTTAAGTGTCTGAGATCAGATTTGAACTCAGGTCCTCCTGAATTCAAGGCTGGTGCTCTATCCACTGCACCACCTAGCTGCCCCTGAAAGTGGCATCTTTTGACTGGGGTTACCAAAAGTTACATAAGCTCCAGAGACTCTACTCAGTACACTTTCTTTGTATTATCCCTAATATGCAAATTTTGCCAGATGCTGAGAACTCAAGGTGAGAGAGTAGGATCAGTAGATAAAATCTATAAACAAACCAATTAAAAGTAAATAGAGGTTAGAAATTAGAGTTCACCATTCAGAATTTTTAAAGCCTCAGAGAACACATTAAGAAAAAAAATTAATCAATGATAGAGTTGGAAGTAAAAAGTGAAAGGTTTGATATCAAAAAGCCTGCTTTTTGATGCTTTATAAAAACAAATTGTATGCGATCCCAAATAAACGACCTTGACCTAAGTCAGCATACAGGGAGAGGCTTTAAAGAGGATACTACTAGTAGCTAGCCACAAAATACTCCCAAAGCACTATCTGAAACTTCTCAAGCCACAAGAAAAACAGGCATGGAATTTAAGAAGGTTAACAACAAGTTTTACAAGTGTTTGGGAGGAAAAATCACGGATGAAAGAAAACAGTCAATCCTAAATACCGAAGATTGGTCTCAAAGCAACAGAAAGCACAGGCGTGGAAGGGGTGGTAATTGTAGTCTTAAAAGGGAGGCTGCCCTTGTTATAAACCAGAGAAGAATGTTCAGCTGCTTTCAGCAAAGAATCAGGAATGAAATCATTAAAGATATTTTCCAAGAGAAAAAAAAAAACTGACCTATGGGGTAAAAATTAAATAAAAAACAAGGCTCCAAAAAGGGAATAAAGCTTTAAGTAGAAGAAGTGAAAACAGAAGAGGAGAATGACAGCTCATAGAATAAAACTCTTACCATACTACAGGGGGATGGGTACAATAATTGGAAGTGGTCATTTCTATAAGGGGACAACAAGAGTTGCTTCTAAAGCATCAGAGAAATGGTATGAGGAAGAGACTGTGTCTAAGAGTAGAATAGAGTAAGTATCACTGGAGTAGGGGAAAGGGTCTATCTAGGGTATGCATTAAGAGATAATAAACTCATGATAGATTACCTGTGAAGACAGAGGGGAGACAAGGTATTGGGAGGCTGCCTGCTCCGAGACAGTGTAATGCCTCCACGGACAGCTGGCCTTAAGAGTAATGAGATGGACAGAGTTCCAGAAACAAAAGGGCAAAGCACTTGGGATGAAAACTACTGAACTTCACTGACTCATTTGCACAACTCTGCCTTTGTAAAACCAATTCAAACACAAGGTAAGATATTACCCCATGATGTCCCTGGTCCTTTTGAGGAGCAAACAACAATGGTGAGGGCCAAAGATGAGCTAGGCTATCGGAGATACAAGATTGGCACTGTGGGACACCATTTGTATCCAACATTACCTCTTCTTCACAAACAGATACTTCAGAGTAAAGCACAACAGGAAACAAAAAGGATAATGAAACAAGATAAATACTGTACAAGCGCAGAAACTGGAAAGCAATCAAATTCACCTCATGAGGATCAGAGAGCCATTTAAAAAGTAATAATAAAGGTATAAGTGATAAATCAGAATAACATTTCAGACAAGAAGAGATGGGAATTAGTGAAAAGAAGAAAGCAAGAGGCACAGTAAAAGGCAACTCAAAAACTTAACAGGTTGGGGGGCGGGGAGTATGAAAGAGATGAATTTTAAACTGACTACTCAACTGATAGGGAAATATCTGTTTCCTAATAACTGATAAGGGATAAAGAAAAGATCAGATGCAGGGAAAAAAACAAAACACAAGCTCCTAAG
This sequence comes from Sminthopsis crassicaudata, assembly GCF_048593235.1. Classification (NCBI taxonomy): domain Eukaryota; kingdom Metazoa; phylum Chordata; class Mammalia; order Dasyuromorphia; family Dasyuridae; genus Sminthopsis; species Sminthopsis crassicaudata. The sequence goes on from NC_133623.1 coordinate 37,274,318, forward strand.
TAAGTAAAGGACTTGCAAATGAGGTATGGAGGAGGTGCCTTTGAGAAGATTTTGTGATTCTAGTGAATCACAAAAAGTTAAAAAGAAACTGAGAATTGTGGAAAGGAAATACAAATTTTAAAGTAATAACAATGAAAAAGAGTAAAAACTAAAAGATCAATGCTCCTAACACCTTAAATGTGAATGAACTATAAACACTCTGATCCAATCAATGGATAGCCAAGTGATTTTTTTTTTTTTTTTGGTATAACAATTTCATGAATATTAGAAACACTTAAAATTCAAAAATAAAAACTCATATTCAATCAACAAGAAAGTCATATGAACAACAAACCTTGAACTATTATCAAAAATGAGATATATATGAATCAGATGTCATAATACCTAAATTCATAATGGAAAGGTGGAATAAAATACAAGGTCACGTAAAGAGTAAGACAATATTCAGAAAAGAATTTAATGTTTAACTTTCAGGGCCAAGAAAGTCTTAACTGAAAGATAAGCAGAGTGTATTAGGTAGGAAAAGAAATGAACAAGTTAATGGGAAATTTCAGGTTAAAAGATCTTCAATGGGACCAGTCAAGGAGATATGCTAATATATCGGTTTCTCAGTGCCACATGACCCTTTACAAAAAGAGAACTTGTACCTAGTCACAGAAAATTAAAAATAAATGAAAAATACAAAACATCCTTTAAAGACTAGAGGCCAAAAAAAGTGATACAGTATGAGCAGAAGACACATACCTAAAAGGAAACTTTAATAACATCCCTTACAAATAACAGGTCAAAGAACAACTCATGGACACAATGAATAATTATACCTTAGACAATGAAATTCTGAGACGCAGTGAATTCTGTCTCCAGAGGAAGTTATACCCCTGAAACATACATTAAGAGAACAGAAATAGAGGTAAGTGAACTAAATGTGCAACTTCAGAAATAGGACACTAACAAATAAGCAAAAAAATGAAATATTGATAATTGGAGAAGAAACAGAAATTGGAAATTCAAAGACTCTGGAAAGAACTAACAAAACTCAAACCTGATTCTCTGGGAAAAAATACTGATTTCTGAAAAACAAAATTGAGAATAAGTCTTTGGTCAATTTGATTGTTTAAAAAAAGAGAAGGACTCATAGGAGCAAAGATGGTATAGGAAAGTCAGGAAGCTGCTCGAGCTCTCCTAATTTCCCTCAAAAACCACATGAAATAATCTGACAGAATGAAACCACTCTCCAGCTCAATATAGACTGAAAAAAACTTCAAGAAAGATCAGTCTCACTGGTGAAAAAGAGCATTCAAAAAAGGATATTAAGCCCACCTCAGATTCTAGGAAAGTGGTTGAGAGGGTCTTAATCACAGCAAACCAGCAACTAAGACCCTCAGTTCTGGCTCAACAGAGGAGCAGATCAGTGGGGCACCTTCCAGTCCCAGCTCAGGAGGCAAATTCTGGGAAAGCAGGCTGTTTGTTTCCCAAACAGAGCAGGCAAACCTACCCCCTGGAAATGCAATGCACCCCATGTGCTCAAAGCTATCCAGGAAGCTTGGGACACCATCACCTTTACCCTAAGAGTAGAGCTCCACCTTTAAAGAAAAAAAGAGACAATACCAAAAGAAAAGGAAAGTAAATGAGCAAGAAACAGAAAGCTACTATGATGACAGGGCAGACCAAAACACCAACTCAGAGGAGGACAGAATGTCCATGGAGAAAATCTCCAAGAGTGCTACGAATTGGTCTCAAGACCAAAGAGGCTTCTTGAAAGTGCTCATAAAAGACCTTAAAGGGCAAATAGAGTTAGAAAAAATGAGAAAGGAAATGAGAGGTATGTGTGAGACAGTCAACAGCTTGAAAGAGGAAAGAAAAAAAAAATTGAAAAAAACAAACAAAAAAAAAACCTCCTTAAACAGTAGATTTAAACCAAATGGAAAAAGAGATACACAAGCTAACTGAAGAAAATCACACATTATAAATTAGAAGAGGACAAACGGAAGCTGATGGCTTTATGAGACATTAAGAATCAGTCAATCAAACTAAGAAGAATGAATAAATGGAAGAAAATGTAAAATACCTCATTTTGGAAAAACAGCTGACCTGAAAAGTAGATCCAGAAGAGACACTTTAAAAATTATTGGTCTACCCGAAGGCCATGACCAAAAAAGAGAGCCAGAGTAGCATTCTAGAAGAGATCATTAAGGAAAATTGCCCCAATATTCTAGAAACAGAGGGGGAAATATTGACAGAATTCAAAAATCACCTCTGGAAAGAGATACCACAAGGAAATCCTCACAGAACATTGTTGTGAAACTCCAAAACAACAATTCCAAGGGAAAAATACTCCCAACTGCCAAAGACAATTCAAATACCAAGAAGCCACAGTCAGAATTACCAAGGATCAGGCAGTTTCTGCAATAAAAGATCGAAGGGCCTGGAACAATACCATATTCTAGAAGGCAAAGGACCTGGGGTTATAATCAAGAACAGACCACCCAGCGAGACCAAGCATCATCTTACATGGGAGGTGGCAGATCTTCAATGAAATAAGAGACTTTCAATCATGTCTACTGAAAAAACAAGAAGTCAACAGAAAAATTAATCTTCAAACACAGGACTCCAGAAAAGTACAAAAAAGTAATCAGGGGGAAAGTATGCATTATTTAAAGGTTAAACTGTTTACATCCCTAGATGGGAAAATTTCTGTAACTCTTGAGAACTGTATTTGTCACTGAGGCAGAGAGATGCTTCACATGGATCGAGGGTGTGGTTTGTGAATGATCCATAATGTGATGACATCATAGAAAAAGACATTTAGGGATGCAAAAAGGTCTGTACTGGGAAAAGGGGAAAGGGGAGGTATAAAGGGACAATTAGTTCACATGAAAAAGTACAAAAGACCTATTATAATACAGGAAAAAAGAAGGAAGGGGATGAGCATTGTCTGAAGCTTGACCTCATCAGTTTTGGCTTTAAGAGGGAATAACTTAATCATTCACTTGGGTATAGAAATTTATCTAACCCCTATAAAGGAGGAGGAGGAAGATAGAGGAAAAGAAAAGTGAGAGGAAGGATAGAAGGGAGGGCAGAAACACTAGGGGAAAAGTAAAGAGAAAGGGGTAAAGAGTTGATAGATGATAAAGTAGTGGGAGGGGTGGGTAAAAAAAACAACAACATTGAAGACAGTGGAAAGAGAGAACCAAAGTATATACAGGGGAGAAAATAGGATGGAGGTAATTATAGCTATGAATCTGAATGGGATGAACTCTCCCATAAAAGGGAATCAAATAACAGAGTAGATTAAAAAAAAAAAAAAAAAAAAAAAACAGAATCCTACAGTATGTTGTTTACAAGAAAGACCTTTGACATATACAAGGTATTCAAGGTAAAAGGCTGAAACAATTTATTCTGCTTCATCTGAAGTAAAAGAAAAGCAGAGGCAGCAATTATGAGCTCAAATAAAGCAAAAGTAAAAATAGATCTTATTAAAAGAGATAAGTAAGGAAAGTACATCTTGATAAAGAGTACCATGAATAATAAAATAGGAATATTAAATGTGTATGCACCAAGTAGTAGAGCAGGCAAATTTCTAGAGAAAATGTTAAGTCAGTTACAGCAAGAAATAAGCAGCAAAATTATTCTAGTGAAGGACCTCAACCTTTCTATCTCAGAAACAGACAAATCTAACCACAAAATAACAAAGAAACTAGGAGGTAAATAGGATTCTAGAAAACCTAGATAGGATAGACCTCTGAAGAAAACTGAATAGGGACAGAGAGGAATATGCCATTTTCTCAATAGTCCATGGAACCTACACAAAAATTGACCATTTGTCAGAATATAAAACCCTCACAATCAAATGCACAAAGGCAGAAATATTAAATGCTTCCTTTTCAGGACACAATGTGATAAAAATTATGTTCATCATATAAAGGACAGAAAAGATAGATTATTTAATTTCCACTTGAGTTTTAGTCTAATTCTAAAAAAAAATGAGTAGGTAAAACAATATATCACAGAAACAATCAGTGATTTCATTCAAGAGAATGTGACAAAAATGACACAGCATACCAAAACCTATTTGGATGCAGCCTAAGCAGTTATTAGGGAAATTTTTATATCTCTAAGTAGCTACATCAATAAAATAGAGAAAGAGGAGAATTAGGTATGCAACTAAAAAAGCTAGAAAAAGAAAGTAAAACTCTACAATTATAAATTCTGAAACTCAGAAAAGATTAATAAAATAGAAACTAAGAGTTGATTTTATTGAAAAACCAAAAAAAATAAAAAATAAAAATAGATAAATCTTTGTGTAATTTGGTCAGAAAAAGGAAAGAAAAAAAAATCACCAGTATCAAAAATGAAAAGGGTGAACTTAGCACCAGTGACAAAGAAATTAAAGCAATAAAGAGGATCTATTTTGCCCAATTCTGTGGCAGCAAGTCTGACAATCTAATAAAAATGGATGGATATTTACAAAAGTAAAAATTGCCCAGGTTAACAGAAGAGGGAATACATTACTTAAATAGTCCTGTTTTAGAAAAGCAATTGAGCGAGTCATTAATGAACTCCCTAAGAAAAATCTCCAAGGCCAGATGGATTCACAAATGAATTCTACCAAAGATTTAAAGAACAATTAATTCCAATACTATAGAAACTATTTGAAAACATAGGTAACAAATATGGCACTGATACATAAACCAGGAAGAGCCAAAGCAGAGAAAAAAATTATGGAACACTCTCCCTAATCAATACTGATGTGAAATTTTTAAATAAAATATTAGCAAAGAAATTAAAACAGCTTATCAGCAGAATAATACATGCAGAACAATTGTACTGCGTCATATATGCCAGGAATGCAGTACTGGATCAATTTCAGGAAAACTATTACCATATGATCATCTCAATACATGAAGAAAAAAACTTGACAAAATACAGTGCTCATTCCTATCAAAACACTGGGATCACTGGGATAAAGGGAATTTTCCTTAAAGTAATAAGCAGTATCTATCTAAAACCAACAGCAAGCATTATTTGCAAGGGAGAGTCATATTCCCAATAAGTTCCCGGGTCAAACAAGGATGCTGATTATCACCACTGTTCTACAACATTGTACTACAAATGCTGGCTTTAGCCATAAGAAAAGGAAAATAAATTAAAGAAATTAGAATAGGCAATGAGGAAATAAAATTCACTATTTGCTGTTGATGATATTCTGACATCCTTAGGGAATCCGAGAAAAGCATCTAAAAACCTACTGGAAACAATTCACAGCTTTAGCAAAGTTGCAGGATATAAAATAAACTCACACAAATCATTAGCATTTCTATAACTGACAAAGCCCATCAGCAAGAGATAGAAAGAGAAATTCCATTTAAAATTACTGTAGACAAACTAAAACATTTGGGGATCTATGTGCCAAGACAAACCCAAGAACTATTTGAACACAATTATAAAACACTTCTCACAAATAAAGTCAGATCTAAACAATTGGAAAAGTATCAACTGTTTTGTGGATAGGCCAAGATAATGATAAAAAGGACAATTCTGTCTAAATTGGTCTACTTGTTCAGTGCCATACCAGTAAAAATGCCAAAACATTATTTTATAGACTTAGAAAAAAAATAACCAAATTCATCTGGAAGAACAAAAGGTCAAGAATGTCAAGGGAACTAATAAGAAAAAAAAAATACAAAGGATGGTGATTTAGCAGTACCAAGCCTAAAATCATATTATAAAGCAGAAGTCATCAAAACTGGTACAGGCTAAGAAATAAGAGTGGTGGGTCACTGGAATAGATTAAATACATACGATACAATGATCAAGGCCTATAGCAATCTAGATAAACCTCCCCAAAATCCACCTTTTAGAACAAGAACTAAATATTTGACCAAAATTGCTGGGAAAACTGAAAAAGGATGTCAGAAACTCGGAATAGACCTACATTTCACACCACATGCCAAAATAAGATTAAAATGTATCCATGCTTTGGGCACAAAGGATGATAATATAAACAAATTAGGGGAACCAGGGATAATTTACCTCAGATCTTTGGAGAAGGGAGGAATGTACAACCAAAGAACAACTAGAGAACATTATGAAAGACAAAATGGACAACTTTGATTGCATTAAATTAAAAAGGGTTTGTGCAAACAAAACCAACAGAAACAAGATTGAAATTGAAGTATAAAGCTGGGAAAAGACCTTTACAACCAGAGCAGCTCTTTTTATAATAGCAAAGAATTGGAAAATGAGTAGCTGCACATCAATTGTGGAATGGTTAAACAAGTTGTAGTAATGAAGATGATGGAATATTATTGTTCTATAAAAACTGATGAACAAGATGGTTTTAGAAAGGAGGCCTGGAAAGATTTACATGAACTGATGCTGACCAAAGCAAGCAGAATTAGGAATATATTGTAAACAATAATAGCAAGAATGTGTGATAATCAACTATGGAATACTTGGTTCTTCTAAGCAATTCAAAGACCCAATAGACTTGGGACAGAAAATGCCATGTGCGTCCAGAAAAAGCACGTGAATGAACACATGGTATGTTCACTTTTTTTCTTTTTTTCTGTTTTTTTTTAATAATCTCTCCAAACTTGATTGATAAAGCAATGCATGCTAAAAATAAATGAATAAATCTAAAAAAAAGAAGATGGAAAAAATTAAAATGAGAAAAATGAAATCATAAAGACAGAAGAAACTTTTAAAAATTACCATAATCTATTCTGCAGAATCCAGGGCAGCTAGATGGAGCAGTAGATAGAATGCTAGACTTGGAGTCAAGATGATTCATCTCCCTGAGTTCAAATTCTACATCAGACACTTATTAGCTATGTGATCCTGGATAAATAACTTAACCCAACCCTCTTTGCCTCAGTTCCTCATCTCTAACATGAGCTGGAAAAGAAAATGGCAAACCGCTCGTTTCTTTGCCAGGAAAACCCCAAATGGGTCAAGGAGAGATGTAAATGATGAAAGAACAACAATTCTGCAGAATTCCACAATGCAAAGGAAAAAAAGGAAATAAAAAATATAAAAATGTAAAAATATCCAAATTAACAGAATGCAAAATAGGTATATTAAATAATCCTCTTATAGAAAAGGAAATTGAACTAGTTGTAAAGAATTTTGCTATGGTAAACAAAAATACAAAGCCAGATGGATTTACACCAAATTTCTATCAAACTCTTAAGGAAAAATTAAAACCTATAGTATCCATAGTTATTCTCAATAAATGAGAAAGCAAATGCTATGTAACACTTTTTGTGAGAAAAATATGGTTCCAGTGCCTAAAAGAAGGCTAAAGCAAAGAAAGAGAACTATAAACAAATATTGGTAATGAATATCAAACAAATATTTTAGATAAAATCCTAACAAAAATATTATGGCAACTTCTTTTTAAAAATCATTATGATTAATTTGAGTTCATTCAAATGCAAAGATGCTAGGATAATTCAACATTAATAAAATAGTTAACATAATTAATCGTATTAAAAATAAAAACACCCCAAATCACAAGATAATATTAATACTTTTTTACAAAAGCTTTTGCCAAAGTATAAAACTTATTTCTGCTGATAATACTATGAACCATACTATAAAAGGATCATTTAAAATATTATTTTAAAAGGTTTTCGTAAGAAGGGGAAACTTTAGATGTTTTCTCAAAAGTCACAGCAATAGAAAAAGGATACCCTCTTTTTTCACTGTTATTTGTTCAAGTTAACTCACCCTCAGCAAATTAACAATGACAAAGGATGGGAATAGTCAATGTTAGAATGGGTTACAGAAAGATGGACCCAATAATGCACTGGTACTTGAGCTCTGTGGATTGGCACAAACATTCTGAAGAGGCATTTTATAGTTATACTAAGAAATGGACTACATTCTCCATACCCTTCAACTCAGAGATTCCCAAGAGAGTCTATGACAAATAGAAAGTCATTCTGTATACAAAATATTTATGGTGGCAGTTTTTTAAAAGTAGCCAAGCTCTGAAAACTAGGTACATGCCCATTGATTGAGGAATAGCTCAACAAGCTTCAGCACATGGCTGCAATAGAATATTACACTGCTATAAGAAAAGATGAATAAGATCAACACAGAGATTCATTGGAAAGCTTTAGTAAACTAATGCAAAATAAAATATGTAGAATCGGACAAATAATAGGCATGACTACAATAGCACAAATGGAAAAAACAAACCAAACCATTAAAACTAAATTTTATGTATTACAGTGACCGAGCATACCTCCAAAGAAAAAAAGGAGAAAATACTTCTTCTCCCTTCTTTGCAGAAATAGAAGACTATGAGTAGGAAACATGAGTTTTTTGATGGATTGGTTAAGTTTTTTTTTTTTAATTAAATTTTTAACATTTTTTATTTTAGATTCTGAATTCTCTTCCTCCCTCTTGCCCTTTCCCCTCACCTACTCAGAAGGCAAGAAATACAATACCCATTATAGATATATGAAATCATGCAGAACATACATCCATATTTTGACTAGTTTTACATACACACACACACACACATACATATATATATATATATATATATATATATATATATATATATATATATAAAGAAAATGCTTTCTGCAAGAGTTGGGGGCAGAGAAATTAGGTAGAATAAAACACAAGATACTACTAAAATATTTCTTAGAAATTTTTAAGAAGCAATTCCACTAACTGGATCACAACATGATATTTTCACTCTTTTTGTTGTTCTTTGCATTTTATTTTCTTTCTCATATTTTTTCCTCCTTGATCTGATTTTTCTTGTGCAGAATGAGAATTGTGGAAATATATATGGAAGAATTGTACACATTTAACATATATAGGATTACTTTCAGTGTAGGGGACTGGAACATAAGGTTTTACAAAAGTGAATGTTAAAAATTAACTATGCATATGTTTTGAAAGTAAAAAGATTTAATAATAAAAAATTAAAAGAAGCAATTCTACTCTGTACATTAAAAAGTTCCAAGTAAATATGAGCTAATATAAGAGATAGTGCATCAGATTCTGTGACAAAGTTGGTAAAAACCCAGGCTCTAATATGTGTGAAACAAATCATTGTGAAGGAGAGTGCATTAAAAAGAAAAAGAAAAGAACTTAAAAATGTTTCTTGCAGCTTTTGTCATAGCAGCCAAAGCTTGGAAAATACAAACATGTCTTAGTAGGGAATAAGCAAATTGTGGTATATGAATGGAAAGGCAAAGTGCTGTGACATAAAAAAGGCCTAAAAGAACCATTTCAGAGGAAACTGGGAAAACCTCTGGGAGCTGATGGAAAGCCAAGAGAACAAAACTACTATTTGTATAATAATAATAACATTATAGAGAAAAGCAACTTTGTAAAATTCTAGAACTGATCAGGACTAGGTGACAGTAGATAAAATGCTGGACCTGGAGTCAGAAAGGCGAATTTTTCTAAGGTGACATTTTCAAAAGTGACCTCTGACACTTGTTAACTGTGTGATGCTGAGCAGCTCATTTAACTCTACTTGCCTCAGCTTCTTATCTGTAAAATGAGCCAGAGAAGGAAATGGTAAACCACTCCAGCATCTTTGCAAACAACCGTCACCACCACTACCACCACCACCAAACCTGAATGGGGTTACAAAGAGATACACATGACCAAAATGACTGTATAACAAGAATTCTGATCAACGGGGTAAAGATGTCGCATGCTGCTCACCTCCCAACATAATGGAGATAACGTAAAATACAGAGACAGACATACTTTTAGACCTGGTCAATCTATGAATCTGTTTTGCCAGACCACGAAGTTATATATTGAGGGTTCTATTTTTGCTTTTAATTTATCTCCTCACTGTGTGTTGGGAGGGGACATGGGAAAATGCTAGAAAGCTATGGGGAGGCAGAGAAGAGTGGGAAGGTTTAGGGAAAGACTATCAGTAATAACAAGAAGCCAACTAGAAACTTTTACAGTGATAGAGGAAGGAGTGGCTTAAAAAAAAAAAACTCCATCCCCATCTCTCTCAGCTACATCATTAAGTATTTGTTTCTAACTAAATAGTGTGCATAGGCATGTGTACAAGTACACACCAGTTGATTTGTTGTTCAGCCATTTTTTTCAATTGTGTCCAACTCTTTGTGAGCCCATTTGGAAGGTTTCTTGGCAAAGATACAGGATTAGTTTGCCATTTCATTCATAGCTTATTTTACAGATGAGGAAACTGAAACAAATAGGGTTAAGTGACTTGCCCAGGGTAACAAAGCACATATCTGAAGCCAGATTTGAACTCAGGAAGATAAGTCTTTCTGACTCCAGGCCTGGCACTCTACCCACTGTAGAGCCACCTAGATGCCCTAATTACCAGTTGATACTTCCATGAATTATATATTAAATGATTGTATTAAAAACAAATAAATAGGACTTCCGGCCAAGATGGCAGCGTGGAGGCAGACAGCTGCTTGAGCTCCTCATTTTCTCTCAGAACTTACTTCATGACAAGCCTCTGACTTAATGCTTGACCCAGAAAGAAATCCACAAATAATCACCAAGAGAAGACATCCTTGAAAGTCGCCAGAAAAGGTCTGTGTTTGTTCGGGGGAGGGTCAATCAGACTGGGTGCAGACTGAGGGCAGGCAGCCAGAGCAAGACAGGCAGCTCACACAGCTCAGACCGGAGGGGGAGGGGTGTGATCTCTGCCGTTTCTGTGAAAGGGCTTTTGCCCCAGTGTGGATGCTCCGTCTTGGCAGCAAGCCAGGAGCAGTGGAGAGGGTGTAAACACCGGAGGTGAAGATTAAAACCCCAGAAAGCCAGCGTCTCTCAGAGCCCGGCCACCCCCAACCCCCACCTGGACTGACTCGGTGCGTTCTCGGAGCCTCAGAGCGCAGACTCAGTACAGTCATCGCTGTTCTGTTAGTGGCTCTGCTGCCCTACCCCCAGTCTGTAGAGGAAGCCCATTAATACCATCCAGCCCCATCCCCCGCAAAACAGACCAATTGTTTCTCTTGTCAGTTTGTTTTCTTTGATTCCTACTCTGACAAAATGAACAAAAAATTCAAAAGGGCTCTAACCATTGACAGCTTCTGTGTGGAGAGGGAGCAGACTTCAAATGCTGAGGAGACTAGGAACAGACTGTCCCCAGATGTATCCCCTGGGAGGGATATAAGCTGCTCCTCAATACAAAAGAACCTCATAGAGGGAATGAAAAAGGCTCTCACAAGAGAGCTGGAAGAGAAATGGGAAAAGGAAAGGGAAGCTTGGCAAGAGAGCCTGGAGAAGTCATCCCATGCATTCAAAGACAGAGTGGATAAAGAAATCAAATCATTGAGAAACAAGATTAGTGAGCTGGAAAAGGTAAACAACTCCAAGGAAAACAGGATTAGTGAGCTGGAAAAAGAAATCAGCTCTCTAAAAAATAAAATGGATAAAATGGAAAAAAATTCCATAGAAGATAAAAACTCAATTGGACAATTACAAAGAGATATAAAAAAAGTGAGTGAAGAAAATACATCATTGAAAATTAGACTGGAACAAGTAGAAATGAATGACTCAAGGAGAAACCAAGAGGTAGTCAAGCAAAACCAGAGAAATGAAACAATTGAAAAGACTGTCAAGTACCTTACCAGAAAGACAACAGACCTGGAAAACAGATCCAGGAGAGACAATTTGAGAATAATCGGACTCCCTGAAAAATGGGAGGAAAAAAAGAGCTTGGACACCATTTTCGAGGAAATTATCAAAGAGAATTGCCCAGACGTTTTGGAAACAGAGGGTAAAATAGACATTGAAAAAATTCATCAATCACCTACTGAAAGGGACCCTAAAATCAAAACGCCAAGAAATATAGTGGCCAAGTTCAAGAACCATCAGACAAAGGAAAAGATATTGGAAGCTGCTAGAAAAAAACAATTCAGATATAGAGGATCCACAATAAGGATAACCCAGGATCTAGCAGCGTCCACATTAAAAGAACACAGGGCCTGGAACATGATATTCCGAAAGGCTCAGGAACTTGGTATGCAGCCAAGAATAACTTACCCAGCAAGAATGAGCATCGTTTTCCAGGGAAGAAGATGGACATTTAACGAAATAAATGAATTCCATCTATTTTTGATGAAAAAACCAGACCTACATAAAAGGTTTGATCTTCAAATACAGAACTCAAGAGAGATTTCTAAAAAGGTAAAAAGAAATCTTGAGAACTATACTTCTGTCAAAAAATATGTAAAGAACATATCTACAATTTGTCTTAGAAACTAGAGGTGGAAAGGAGATTATAACATAAAAAAGTGTAAAGTGGTGGTACTACATCTCATGAAGAGGCAAAGATAACCTATTATATCTGAGAGAAAGAAAGGAGGGAGATGAACATAGTGTGTATCAATAGACATATTCGATTTATGGTGAAACTTCTTCCACTTCATTGAAAAGTGAAAGGGAAGGAGTAAGCTAAGGGGAAGGGAATACAGAAATTTAGAGGAAAAGGGGTAAAATAAGGGGAGGATCTTTAAGGTGGGGGAGGGATCCTAAAAAGGGAGGGCTGTGAAAAGCAAGTGGTGTTCACCAGTTTAATACTGGATAGGAGGGTAAAAGGGAAGGAAAGGGGAAAAGCATAAGCAGGGGTTAATAGGATGGCAAGCAATATAGAATTAGTCCTTCTAACCATAAATGTGAATGGGGCAAACTGCCTCATAAAGAGGAAGCAGTTAGCAGACTGGATTAAAAGTCAGAATCCTACTATATGTGGTTTACAGGAAACACACCTAAAACAGGGTGATACATTCAAACTAAAAGTAAAAGGGTGGAGCAGAATCTATTATGCTTCAGGCAAAACCAAAAAAGCAGGAGTAGCCATCCTCATCTCAGATCAAGCAAAAACAAAAATTGATCTAATTAAAAGAGATAAGGAAGGGCATTATATCCTGCTAAAGGGCAGCATCAATAATGAAGCACTATCAATATTAAACATATATGCACCAAGTGGTGCAGCATCTAAATTCTTAAAAGAGAAATTAAGAGAGCAGCAAGAGGAAATAGATAGCAAAACTATAATAGCGGGAGATCTCAACCTTGCACTCCCCGAATTAGATAAATCAAACCACAAAATAAATAAGAAAGAAGTCAAAGAGGTAAATAGAATACTAGAAAAGTTTGATATGATAGATCTTTGGCGAAAGCTAAACGGAGACAGAAAGGAATATACTTTCTTCTCAGCAGTTCATGGAACCTATACAAAAATTGATCATATACTAGGGCATAAAAATCTCAAAATCAAATGCAGTAAGGCAGAAATAGTAAATGCATCCTTTTCAGACCATAATGCAATCAAAATAACATTTAATAAAAAGCCAGGGGAAAATAGACCAAAAAATAATTGGAAACTAAATAATCTTATACTAAAGAATGATTGGGTAAAACAGCAAATCATAGACATAATTAATAACTTCACCCAAGAAAATGACAATAATGAGACATCATACCAAAATGTGTGGGATACAGCCAAAGCAGTAATAAGGGGAAGTTTTATATCTCTACAGGCCTACTTGCATAAAATAGAGAAAGAGAGGGCCAACGAATTGGGCTTACAACTAAAATTGCTAGAAAAGGAACAAATTAAAAACCCCCAGACAAACACAAAACTTGAAATTCAAAAAATAAAAGGTGAGATTAATAAAATTGAAAGTAAAAAAACTATTGAATTAATTAATAAAACTAAGAGTTGGTTTTATGAAAAAACCAACAAAATAGACAAACCCTTAGTAACCTGATTTAAAAAAGGAAAGAGAAAAAGCAAATTGATAGTCTTGAAAATGAAAAGGGTGAACTCACCACTAATGAAGAGGAAATTAGAACAATAGTTAGGAGCTACTTTGCTCAACTTTATGCCGATAAATTCGATAACTTAAATGAAATGGAAGAATACCTTCAAAAATATAGCTTGCCCAGATTAACAGAGGAAGAAGTAAGTAGTCTAAATAGTCCCATCTCAGAAAAAGAAATAGACCAAGCTATTAACCAACTTCCTAAGAAAAAGTCCCCAGGACCAGATGAATTTACAGGTGAATTCTACCAAACATTTAAAGAACAACTAACTCCAGTGCTATGTAAACTATTTGAAAAAATAGGGATTGAAGGAGTCCTACCAAATTCCTTCTATGACACAGACATGGTACTGATACCTAAACCAGGTAGATCGAAAACTGAGAAAGAAAACTATAGACCAATTTCCTTAATGAATATTGATGCTAAAATCTTAAATAAGATATTAGCAAATAGACTTCAGAAAATCATCCCCAGGATAATACACTATGACCAAGTGGGATTTATACCAGGAATGCAGGGCTGGTTTAATATTAGGAAAACTATTAGTATAATTGACCATATTAATAATCAAATTAATAAAAACCATATGATCATCTCAATAGATGCAGAAAAAGCATTTGATAAAATCCAACATCCATTTCTACTAAAAACGCTTGAGAGCATAGGAATAAATGGGCTATTCCTTAAAATAATAAGGAGCATATATTTAAAACCTTCAGTAAACATCATATGTAATGGTGATAAACTAGAACCTTTCCCTGTAAGATCAGGAGTGAAACAAGGTTGCCCACTATCACCATTACTATTCAATATAGTACTAGAAACTCTAGCCTCGGCAATAAGAGCCGAAAAAGAGATTCAAGGAATTAGTGTAGGAAATGAAGAAATCAAATTGTCACTTTTCGCAGATGACATGATGGTATACTTAGAGAACCCCAAAGACTCTGCTAAAAAGCTATTAGAAATAATTCAGAATTTTAGCAAAGTCGCAGGATACAAAATAAATCCACATAAATCCTCAGCATTTTTATACATTACCAACACAATCCAACAGCAAGAGATACAAAGAGAAATTCCATTCAAAATAACAGTCGATAGTATAAAATATTTGGGAATATATCTACCAAAAGAGAGTCAGGAATTATATGAGCAAAATTACAAAACACTTGCCACAAAAATAAAGTCAGATTTAAATAATTGGAAAGACATTCAGTGTTCTTGGATAGGCCGAGCGAATATAATAAAGATGACAATACTCCCCAAACTAATCTATTTATTTAGTGCTATACCAATCAGACTCCCAAGAAACTATTTTAATGACCTAGAAAAAATAACAACAGAATTCATATGGAACAACAAAAGGTCGAGAATTTCAAGGGAAGTAATGAAAAAAAAAAATTAAGTGAAGGTGGTCTAGCTGTACCTGATCTAGAACTATATTGTAAAGCAACAGTCACCAAAACCATTTGGTATTGGCTAAGAAATAGACTAGTTGATCAGTGGCATAGGTTAGGTTCACAGGGCAAGATAGTGAATAAAAATAGCAATCTAATCTTTGACAAACCCAAAGATCCCAAATTTTGGGATAAGAAATCATTATTTGACAAAAACTGCTGGGAAAACTGGAAATTAGTATGGCAGAAACTAGGCATGGACCCACATTTAACACCACATACTAAGATTAGATCAAAATGGGTCCAAGATTTAGGCATAAAGAACGAAATCATAAATAAATTGGAGGAACAGGGGATGGTTTACCTCTCAGACTTGTGGAGGAGGAAGGAGTTTGTGTCCAAGGGAGAACTAGAGACCATTATTGATCACAAAATAGAACATTTTGATTACACCAAATTAAAAAGTTTCTGCACAAACAAAACTAATGCAAACAAGATTAGAAGGGAAGTAACAAATTGGGAAAACATTTTTACAGTGAAAGGTTCTGATAAAGGCCTCATCTCCAAAATATACAGAGAATTGACTTTAATTTATAAGAAATCAAGCCATTCTTCAATTGATAAATGGTCAAAGGATATGAACAGACAATTTTCAGATGATGAAATTAAAACTATTTCCACTCATATGAAAGAGTGTTCCAAATCACTATTGATAAGAGAAATGCAAATTAAGACAACTCTGAGGTATCATTACACACCTGTCAGATTGGCTAAGATGAAAGGAACAAATAACGATGAATGTTGGAGGGGCTGTGGGAAAACTGGGACACTGATGCATTGTTGGTGGAGTTGTGAAAGAATCCAACCATTCTGGAGAGCAATCTGGAATTATGCCCAAAAAGTTATCAAAATGTGCATACCCTTTGACCCAGCCATACTACTACTGGGCTTATACCCCAAGGAACTACTAAAGAAGGGAAAGGGACCTGTATGTGCCAAAATGTTTGTGGCCGCCCTTTTCATAGTGGCTAGAAGCTGGAAGATGAATGGATGTTTGTAGCGAGCTGTCGTCTCTAGAAGCTGCTATTGTTGCGAGCTGTCGTCTCTAGAAGCTGCTGGATCGCTCTCTGGGAAGAGATCTGCTGTGTCTACTCAAATCTCTCAGACAGATTCTTCTTCCTCTAGTGAACCGTTGTCTCCATGTAGTTGCTGTTAACTCTTGTCCTTAGAAGTGACTTCCCTTCCTGCAGAGAGCCCCGTCAAGCTTGATGCAATGCAGAGTCCTTCTTCTTGAATCCTGGCTCTGAATCTCCTCCAGCTCTTATCCTTCTCCAGGCCGATCTGCTCTCTGCGCCCATTGCTGTCTCTTTTTATCCTCCCAGAGAATGGGCGTGGGATAATGCAAGGGCTTCTGGGAAGAACCACCCCAGCCAATGAGCTTGCCCCCTCTATCAAGTCAACCTGAGTTCTCACCTTGTAATTGTCCAGAAAACCTGAATTCTCACCTTGTCACCATCCAGACAACCTCAGTTCTCACCTAGTAATCCCAACATCTCCCCCTTTCTTTTGATTTAGAACATAGGACAGTCATGACCTTGAAACATAAATCCATCAATATGGGAAGTATTACAGATAATTACATAAATTACATAAGCACATAGTAACATAGTAACATAACACATGCTAGAAGTATATAACATAATCATAATCATAAATTGAAAATTTATAAATGTCCATAAGTCCATTGTCCATTATTCTCATCTTGTGTGAGGAAGTCCAATGATTCCTGCTGGTTTTTAAGTTCTTTAACAGTCTTCTTATTATCCATGCTCTTTCAGTGTCAGATGTTTCTTAGATCTTCTCCTTTATTTTGAGGTCTTTCTCTTTTTCTGTCTCTCTCTGATGGACAAGGCGAATATGACTTGTTGGCACCCATCTGATTCCTTCTCCTGCTGAAGAAATACAAGCAAACCCTCTCTCCCAGGCAGTTAACCTATCTAATTTCCTTCTATTTACCACTTTCTAAATCTCTTCTCATCATCTGACAATTACATTGGAGTTGTTTGCACTGGGCACAGCCCTGTTGGTTTAAAAGGCCTGTATTCTCCCCAAGTGTAATCCATTTTTGCAATCTGATTGCCTTTTGACTCACTTATCAGGTAATCCCTTTCTGCCATGTGATTGCTTTTCTGTTGGTTGATCAAATCAGAGTCCTGACCTTCTAAAGGTTCTTTGGGTATAACATCAGCTGCCATCATGCCCCAAGTCTTTTTTTCCTGGGGCCCTGGACCTGGGCCCCTCATCCCATTTCCCTGAACTATTCTACACTCTGATGCCCAATGGAGTCCTCTGTTGCATTTTGGACATGGGGTTTTAGGTCTTCTCTCACCCTGTTTCCTCACTGTATCTCCATACCTACACTGAGCTCTTAGATGTCCAATTTTTCCACATTGAAAACATCTCCGAGTTTCTCTAGAAGGCCCTTGCCAGGAGGGACCCTGTCTTTCCACATTCATCATTGTCCGGGTGTAAAAAGCATTTGTTCCCACTGTAGCACAGCGTCTTATGATCTCCTCTAAAGGAGCATCTTTGTCTAATCCCCATATAATTCTTTTGCAAATCTCATTGGCATTTTCCTTAGCCAGATGTCTGGTCATTATTTCTGTAGCTGAATTTTCTCCAATAGTTCTTTTGACAGCAGTTTGCAAACGTCCCACAAAATCTGCAAAAGGTTCATTGGGACCTTGCTGTATTTTAGTGAAAGCCTCTCCATGATCTTTCTGTCCAGGAAGGACACCCCAAGCTTTTATTGCAGCCTTAGCAATTTGTTCATATATTGTCATGGTATAATCAGTCTGTTCTGAATTCTCTCCATACCGACCTTCACCAGCCAAGTGCTCAAAAGTGAATTGTGTGTTAACTCCTATTTCCAAATTGCATCTGACTTGAATTTTACATAATTCATGAAATTCCGAAAGCCATAATAAATTATCTCCAGGTTCCAGACATGTCCTTGCTATGGATTTCCAATCATTCGGGGTTAGGACTTCATAAGACAAACCATCTAGTAACATTTTGACATAAGCTGATGCAGCCCCATAAAGGGTACAACCTTTTTTCAAATCCTTAATTTTATTCAAATCTAAAGGTGCATATCTTCTCCTTTTTTTACCTACAGAGTCAGTATTTTCAATCACAGGATATGCATGTATAAAATCACTTATATCCTGTCCTTCTCTCTTAGCTTTAACCAATGCTTTTTCTAATCTTGTCATAGGCTTAGGCTTCTTCACAGGCAATTCTGTTTGTGTTTCTGCCTCTTCCCCTCTTTCTTCCTCCATCTCTGAAGGTGGGGTTGATGTGGGCCTGTCAATAATCTGTTCTCTAGGCAGGGTTGAAGCTTCTTCAAGAGAATCATACCATAATTCCTCATTTAAATCCTCTTGCTCTAGGGAAAGATCTTGATCTTTCCTTTTTTCCTCACACTTCCTCCTCTGTTCATTTTTAGAACTTTTCCTTCTCCTACAACTTGCTTGATAGTTTAAGGCTAATTGAACTATGTTGTAGATATAAAATACTTCTGCAGAAATTGAACGAGGCCCATTTTTTGCTTGAAATTCTTTCATTTCATATCCCACTAGCTTCCATTTATCTACATCTATCTTTTCTTCCTCTAAGAACCAAGGGGATGTGCGTCTTAATGCAGCCAAGAGTTTAGCAATCTGTACCCAGGTTACAAGTAAACTCTGCTCCTCAATTATGTTGATTATACTCTCAATAGTACCACTCCTGAATGGGGGTGGAGCTGAGGTTGCTTCTGGGGCTGGGGTTGAGTCGGCTGAGGTCCAGGGATTGAATTTAGCTAACATGTGCCCCATTTCAGCTATAAGAGATTCCTGGTTTAGCCCTTAACAAGTTAAGTTCCTTATTTATCTATTAGCACGCTCACTTAATCTTTAACAAAGTTTCCTCGTTACTCACGGTTCTGGGTCAGAGAGACTGAGATCTAGATCGGAAGCTTTTCCACTGGAATCAGGACCGTGTCTGTCCCTGTTCGGGGGCCAAAATGCGAAGGTCTGGTCTAGCTCCTCTTGTCAGGATAAGCAAATGTCCTGGCCCCACGTGTGGACGCCAATTGTAGCGAGCTGTCGTCTCTAGAAGCTGCTATTGTTGCGAGCTGTCGTCTCTAGAAGCTGCTGGATCGCTCTCTGGGAAGAGATCTGCTGTGTCTACTCAAATCTCTCAGACAGATTCTTCTTCCTCTAGTGAACCGTTGTCTCCATGTAGTTGCTGTTAACTCTTGTCCTTAGAAGTGACTTCCCTTCCTGCAGAGAGCCCCGTCAAGCTTGATGCAATGCAGAGTCCTTCTTCTTGAATCCTGGCTCTGAATCTCCTCCAGCTCTTATCCTTCTCCAGGCCGATCTGCTCTCTGCGCCCATTGCTGTCTCTTTTTATCCTCCCAGAGAATGGGCGTGGGATAATGCAAGGGCTTCTGGGAAGAACCACCCCAGCCAATGAGCTTGCCCCCTCTATCAAGTCAACCTGAGTTCTCACCTTGTAATTGTCCAGAAAACCTGAATTCTCACCTTGTCACCATCCAGACAACCTCAGTTCTCACCTAGTAATCCCAACAGATGTTCATCAATTGGAGAATGGTTGGGTAAATTATGGTATATGAATGTTATGGAATATTATTGTTCTATAAGAAATGACCAAAAGGAGAAATACAGAGAGGCTTGGGGAGACTTACATCAAATGATGCTGAGTGAAACGAGCAGAACCAGAAGATCATTATACACTTCAACAATGATACTGTATGAGGATGTCTGCTGATGGAAGTGGATTTCTTCAACATAGAGAAGAGCTAATCTAATTCCAATTGATTAATGATGGACAGAACCAGCTACATCCAGAAAAGGAACACTGGGAAATGAATGTAAACTGTTATTTTTACCTTCTGAATCCAATTCTTCCTGTGCAACAAAAAATTCGGTTCTACACACATATATTGTATCTAGAATATACTGTAATATATTTAACATATATAAGACTGCCTGCCATCTGGGGGAGGGGGTTGGGGGAAGAAGGGAAAAAATCTGAATAGAAGTAAGTGCAAGGGATAATGTTGTAAAAAATTACCCATGCATATGTACTGTCAAAAAAATGTTATAATTATAAAATAAAATAAAAATTAAAAAAAAAAAGAAAAAAAACAAATAAATATACAGTAAAACATCTGGTCAATTTTCCTCTTTTTTTTTTTTTTTCCTGAGGCTGGGGTTAAGTGACTTGCCCAGGGTCATACAGCTAGGAATGTTAAGTGTCTGAGATAAGATTTGAACTCGGGTCCTCCTGAATTCAAGGCTGGTGCTCTACCCACTGTGCCATCTAGCTGCCCCAATTTTCCTCTTTTTTGTAGAAGGAGTGGAGTGTGATTACAGAAAGCTAAATACTGTGTTATCTACCATATTGGTTTTACTCTTTTTCCCTTTTATTTATTTATTTTTTTAAATTTTAAGTGATAACTCTTTAGGAAGGGGGGAGAATGATACATTGGGGAATGTGAAATATAAGTCATACAAAAATAAAAGTCAGCAATAAAATATATATTTTAAGAACCGAAACATGGTAAACTGGAAATATCTGTGTGTATAAATGTGAGTCAGCACTGGGCCTGAATTGTACAATACATCAGGTTCTAAAACAAATTGGTAAAATTGGGTTCCTGTTCTTGAAATGAAGCATTTTGAACTTAGGCACAATCTACTGAAATGTTTCGACTTCTTATTGGAGGTGGGGGTAAGCATTTCTGTAGACTAATACTAAGAATTTTCAGATTAATAGGAACAAAAGACCAAAATTGATCTGGTAGTTGCACCACAAATATAACATTTCATCCTTTTTTTTTTTTTAACACCAAAACCCTCTGTTAACAAAACACAAGATGGAATTGAAGGATTCCTGGCCTGATCCCTTTTTATAAGCTTTTTAAATTTCCAATATCCTCTTAATATCCAATCTCTCTCCCTCTTGGTGGTTTTTTTTCCCAAATCCACAGTTAAAATGGCCTGTTATCTGCCGACTTGCCTTTCGAATGGATGCCAATAATGGGTATTCAGGTGAAATTCAGCAATATCACCTTGCCACTCCATAAAGAACAAAGGGATGTTTCCTGCAGGGATAAAGTTAACATACAGTAAAAAGAACCAGATGCCTGCATTCTATTCTGGACCACACAATTGGGAACAGATTCTGATGGCTTCTAGGGAACAATGGAGTAGTAAGAGACCTGCTCGGGAACCTAGCTATAGGTTTGCAGTTGAACGTCATGAGCAACCGAAGCTTTGCCCATTAACATCATCAATAACAGGTTGTGCAGTCAACACAACCCAATAATCACCAAAAGCCACTTCCATAACATGAAATCCATCTTATCAGTAATAGTGATAGCTATTCATTTATCTGGGGCTTTGAAGTTTACAGATTGCTTTAGAACATCTCATTTATCTTCACAACCTTGGATGGTAAGTGGTATTATGATCCCCGGTTTACAAACAAGGAAGCTGAGGCAGAGAGCAAGGGTTGTTCTTGCCCAAAGTCGTTAAGTGTCTTCGGACAAATTCAAAGTTGGGTCTATCTGATGCTCAGCTTTCTATATAATGAGAAACCTAGCTGCTTAGACAGATTTTTCAGAATTTTTTCTTATTAACAGTCCAGAGTCTGAAGAGAGACCTGGTCTCAAAACCTTGAAGACCAGTGTTGAAAGCCCACCTCTGACACATCCTGGCTATGTGACTTGGCAGTCATTTACCTTCTCGATGCCTTAAGGGAACTCTCTAAGACTGTAAATTTACAGACAAGGTATCTGCCTGCATCGCTAGCATTTGTTAACCTGGGAGATCCTCATACCAATGAAATAATGGGTCATTAAACATCAACTTGTTTTCTGCCTTCTGTTTCATCGTGGATGTTTGGTTTATTTCCTGATATTAAACCTTGGGACACATACTAAAAAATAAACGCATTATCCAGGGATTTCTTCCTCTAAAGAAGATTCTTCAACTACAGCAATTTGAGCTTGCCTTTAAGAGACATTAACTTTAATTTTTAATGAACACAGACATCTCTCTGGGAATGGGTGACAGGTATACCAAGGATAATTGGAACCCTCAGATAATCCCTAAACCTCATTTTAGTGAATTGCAGTCTCTTCCTGCACCATAGATAATAACAAGTATTAATATTGATGACTTTGCATTTTGCTTTCTTTTACTGGAGAAGTTCTAGGTGTGTGTGTACTATAGGGGTGAGGGGAATCAAAAAGGGAAGAACCAGACAATCGCAGCTTTACAGCTTTCAGAAGGGACCTTAAAAAATCAGCCAGTCCTGTCCCCTTATTGCCTAAGTGAGGAAACTCAGGATTAAAGAGGCAACTCATACCCACAGTCACACAGGTAATAGATTCCTCTAATCCTAACTCTAGCACTCTTCAAGACTGGTAAAGAATTACAAAGCCTGCAACTATTTACCAAGAAAAATCAGCTGCTCCAAAGGGACTGCCCTTTCCTCACCAGAATTTCTCAGCTCAGTTCACTAGGTGATTTTTTTTTCTCCTTGAGAACTCATGTTCAGTTTTATAATGGAAGCCATTTGGAAAATAGGATTTGCTTTACTGAAATTCACATTATAGATACCTCTGGCCTGATATAACTCTTCTAAAAGAAAAGCATAACATGCCAGGGATTGTTTCATACTTTGGATTTTGATCCCCAGGACCAAGCACAAATTGTTGGTGAGTCATTTCACTTTTGTCCCTTTGTGACCCCATTTGGGGTTTTTGTAGCAAAGATTCTCAAGTAATTTGCTATTTCCTTCTCCAACTTGTTTTACAGAAAAGGATACTGAGGCAAACAGGGTAAAGAAACTTTCTCAGGGTTTCACAGCGATAACTATGTGAGGCTATATTTGAACTGAGCTTCTCCTCACTCTGGCGTCTGGATTCACTGTATCCCCTAGCTTCCTGGTAAACAGGAGGTGCTTAATAAATGCTTTCTGATTGAGTACTTGGAGTCAAATAATTTTCATTGCCATAGAGAACACTTTTCCCCATCTCATCTAGGGGAAATACACACACACATTTTAGAAGCTGTGAAAAGAATAAAGATTGTAGGATGATTTTTGACAGCTATTTTATGATTACATTCTACTCCTAATTGTTCAGTTACTTTTACAAATCCAGCACAACTTATTATCCTTCTAGGCACTGCAATGCTCCTTCTTTAAGAGAGTAAGTAGATGAATCTCAGGAGCACTAACTTTCTTTGGATTTGTTCTTAATTGAGTTTCTGCACAAGTCACTTTAGATTTATAATGATGCCTGACCTCCAGGGGATAGCACTACTGAGGTACAACGAAGGCTGTCCAGAAACTGAGATAATAGATCATCCTTCATTATGCAAATATTATGCTTTTGAGATAGGTATGGTCACTTGCTCTTTGGTCTTAATAAATAAGAATTCGAATAGTGTGTTCCAGATGAGCTTTCTCTAGAGAGAAAGATGGAGATGAAGAATAATCTTGGAGCCACGTGAAAGAGTGTGGAAAGAACCAGTTCCCCAGCCTTTCCTTGCATAGAGCACTAGAAAAAAGGTAAAACACTAAAGGTATACAGGGCAGGGGGAGAGCGAGGAGGGAGAAGCTTGGGTGAACTCTAGGGCATGACACACAAACATACCTGAATCTGAGAATTGCATCCGAGTTCATTCATATCCTTGGAGCCAACTGAGACCTGAACTATTCGGGGTTAGTGATGGTAGAAGAAACCAGAACCAAAGGAAGATTAGGAAAGAGTTTGGAATCCTGCCATGGGAGCCTCACTCATTTTCTATCCCATTCCCGCATCATCTTCTCCAAAGTTGTACCCAGGATGGCTGCCTCCTTTTGCCTCACTGCATCCTTTTTCTTTTTCCTGGTTATACCTCAGGGGAAGCTAGGTGGCACGATAGAAGGTAGAGCTCCAGGCCTGGAAGCAGGAAGACTCATCTCTTTGTGTTGAAATCTGGACTCAGACACTACTAGCTGTGTGACCCTGGGCCAGTATCTTAACCCTGTTTCCCACATCTATAAAATGAACTGGAGAAAGAAATGATAAAAAAACAAAAAAACAAAACAAAACAAAACAAAACAAAAAAAAAACAACTGTGGGATCTTTGCCAAGAAAGCTCCAAATGAGGTCAAGTAGAGTTGGATGTGACTGAAAAATGACTAACCAAAAACAATTATACTTCATCTCATATAAAACTTCGAGAGAGAACCAAGCTCAAAAAAGTTGAAAGAAATCAGCTGCCATTTCTTGAACCCCAGAAAATGTTAAGAGCACAGCAGCAAAATATTGTGGTCACTTCCTTTTGCATCAAAGAGAAAATACTACATTGAATTTAATTTTGATCTTTTTTTTCTGGTACCCTCAAGTTTAGCACAGGACCTGACTGAGCAAGGAAGTGGAGGCATGGATATCTAGAGATTGTATGGATGCTGAGATAACTAAACCATATAAATATCTAGAAGTAGGTAGGTTGTTCAGTGGACTACCACCAGATCTGGAGTCAGAAGTCACAAGTTTAAATCACGCTTCACACAATTACTGACTGTGTGACTCTGTACAAGTCTCTTAAAAAAAAAAAAAAAAAAAACTCTGCCTCAGTTTCCCCATCTGTAATATGAGACTCATAACAGTACCAATTTCCAGGGGTTATTATGAGCTTCAAATGACCTAGTTAGAAAATGCTTAGGACCCTGTCTGGGACATTGTGGGTGCCTACTAAATGTTTCTTCTTTTCCTGCAGCCTAACAATACCCTGATTTTTATTTTTCCATCCCATAATCCTTGCTCAGTCTAGAAAGTGCTGTGCTCCTACCACACTGCAGATTTATCAGAGGTAAATTCCTGTTAATGTACAGCCCAAAAGAGTTCTAACTTAGCCCTTCCATTACTTGTTTGACACCCAGCCTTAATCAATTAATTTAATTATTTAATTAAAAAATAATTTGATTTTTTTGTTGAAGTACACACAAATGTTTCAATTTGTCACAAATACCTTTAAAACAATCTCCAGCCCTCCCACATGAAACCTTGCACTTCAGAGAAGGGAGAAACAGGGACAAAACCATAGGCATGGCATGTTGCTAATGAATGAAACGCATCTCTGGAAAGGGTATCATTAAACTTTTAAGAATTGAACTAAGACTATTCACAGAAATACATTATTTCCAAACCGGAGAGGAACACAGTGGCCATTAAATCCTACCCATACCTGAAAAAAGCATTCCCACGTATTTCCTGAGAAGCAATAATCCAGTCTCTGCTTGAACACCTCTGTGATAGGAGCCAGGCTAGTGTTTCCTTAAAAAGCAGTAAAAGCATCTTTGAGGTTGAATTTTCTCAGGGCTAACTAATGATGTCACTTCCTGATACATCAAATACAAAAAGCTAGGACAAAAAGAATCAGGAGTTTCTCCTTCAGCCTTCTGACCAGTGAGCTAGTCTGGCCAGCAAGAAAGCTTCAAGGCACATCATCTCATTATGTCTCCTGCACAAACCCCTCAAGGCTACCACCATCTTTCCAGGTACTCGGCCCCCAACCCATCGTTCTCCTCATTCTCTCTTACTCTTCATATCTGACCTGTTGGGAAGTGCTTTGGTTTCTACCTTGGGCCATCTCCAGTATGCTCTCCCTTCTCTTCTCTGACATCGCCACCACCCTTTTACAGGCCCTCATCACCTCACATCTGAACAACTGATGTAGCCTGCAGGTTGCTCTGCCTTTCTACAGGTTTCTCCCCAGTCTGTTCCATCCTGCACTAGACTATAAAAGGCATCTTAAAACAGTTCTGACCATGTCTCTTCCTCTCCCTCTTCCCTCCCCACCCCCCCCCTCTCACACACACACACACACTCCTATGCAGTAATACCCAATGGCTCACTATCAACTCCACAATCAAATATAAAACCCTGTTTCTCTTTAAGACTCTTTATAATGTGCCCCCTCCCACCTTTCCAGTCTTCTTACACTTTATTCCTTCCTACCTTCCCTATGTGCCAAGTAACTTGTGATTTAGTGTCACTGGACTCTTTACTGTTCCTCAAAGAAGAGGCCAACTCCCAGCATTTTCACTGACCATCATCCAAGCCTGGAACTAGGACCCCCTCATCTTTATCTCCTGGCTTCCTTTCAGGCCCAGCTAAAATCTGGCCTTCCAGAAGACGCTTTTCCCGATCCCTCATATTTCTAGGGCTTTCTGTCCCATGGACTGGTTCCAATGGTATCTGCTTATAGCTTGTTTGTCAGAAGTTCTTCACTTACCGACTCCCCCATTATACCGTAGCTCCTTGAAAGCCAAGGCTAGTTTCTGGTTTTGGTTTGCCTTTTTGAACCCCCAACATTTAACACAATAGCTGAAACTTAGAAGGTGCTTAATACATACTTTGTGATTTGATTTACATTAGAGTTTTTTATGTATTTGGCTACTAGGTGATCTCCATGTTTCAAAACTTGGTCTTCCTGAATCAATTAAGCCTCAAGGCCAATGTCAGTACCTCCAAGGAAACTTAGGAAACGCATGTTATGGGCTCTACAACAAGGTCTATTGTCAGGGTTCCTGACTACATTAGTAAGTTTCATTTCTACTACCCAGATTTCTCTGAATCCATGATAGTCGTCATT
Organism: Sminthopsis crassicaudata; assembly: GCF_048593235.1. Classification (NCBI taxonomy): domain Eukaryota; kingdom Metazoa; phylum Chordata; class Mammalia; order Dasyuromorphia; family Dasyuridae; genus Sminthopsis; species Sminthopsis crassicaudata. The sequence continues at coordinate 37,301,235 of NC_133623.1, forward strand.
TCTTAGGGAGGAATAACATTCCACTATATTCGCCTCATTCAATGTTGTATTTATTCAACAAGTTCCCAAATAATTGACACTAACTTTTTTCCCACTTTTGTTCTACGAAACTTAATGCTTGTTGAATGATGGATCAACTGCTGTCCATATTCTTATACAATCTTTAACTTTCCTGGGTTGCATTCTAGGAGTAGAATTTCTTGGTCAATAGGTATGCTCAGTTCACTGACCTTTGGAATTCAGTTCAACATTGCTTTCCTGAACGAGTACATCAACTCACAACTCCAATTGAATTTGCCTACCCTACCACAATCGCTCTAGCAATTTTCATTTGAGTTCTGGCTATTAAGTCGGGTGACCTGCTTTCAAATTCCACCCCTCACTCTGTGACTTTGCACAAGTCAGCCACTCAGGGCTTCATTTTTGTTTTCATTTGTAAAAGCAAGGCATTGGACTAAATAATAATATCTAAAGTTCCCTTCAAGACTTAAACCTGTGATCCTATCATCTTCTGACAACTTTACCAATGTAATGTGCCAATAATGGACATACTAAACAGAATTTTGTTCTCCTATTATCAGAGATTTGGAACAAAGAGTCATGTGGTTAGGAATTTAGATTTTTTCTTTTGAAAAATATTGGTTTACATTCTTGGACAATTTTTCTGGGGTTCGCCAAGTTTCCTCTATATCTCAGACAGACTGCCTTTATAACAGACATATTTATTACAAAGATTGTTTAGAATTAACTTTTTTTTTATTTAAACTGCATCAATTGTGTGTGTGCAAATTTTGTGATTTTGTGTAATTAAAATGACCTATCACTTGTTTAATTAAACTTTCTCCCCATTCATGCTTGTAAAAAGTATCTCCTTCCCTTCTCTAATTTGTTCATGATAAGGTATTTCATGTTTGAGTCATATATCCAATTAGAGTTTACTCTGTTACATGGTGTTAGGTGTTGATCTGAATCTAACTAACTGCTTTCCAGTTTTCCCAGGTAATTTTTCTTGAATTGGGAGCCCTTATTCCAGGAGTTTTAAAGTTCTTGGATTTATGAAACACAACGTAACAATTTTCAAATACTTTTGTTCAACTGACCGACTGTAGGTAATGAAACGGCAAAAGTCTAAGAAGAGAAATGGAAAAAGTAGGAAGGAAGAGAGCCTAATTACCAAATCTCAAGTAAAAAGTTATAATCAAAACTGTAGGGCTCTGGTTAAGAAAATACAATGTTCATCTTAGGATTGTTAAGGATTCTGTTCTTATTTTTAAAGTTATTTTACTAGACCTGCATGTTTATCACTACATTAATTTTACAGACTACAGGATATGAGTTTGGAATTCAAAATTATGCTGGAAAGCAGATCTCAAACTGTATTATAAAGTGGAAATCATCAAAACAATATGCTACTGGCTAAGAAATAGCATGATGGACCAGTGGAATATATTAGGTATACAATACATTATAGGATATGACCACAGTAATTTATTAACCCAAAGATCTAAGCTCTTGGGCCAAAAATTTATTATTTAACAAAAACTGGTGAGAAAACTAGAAAACAGTATGGCAGAAATTAGATATAGATCAACATTCTACACCATATACCAAAATGAGAATATGTGATTTGGATCTAAAGGATGATATCTTAGCAAATTAGGAGTATGTGGAATAGTTTACTTGTCAGGGAAGAATTTAGGACCAACAATATAGAGAGCATTACATAATAGAAAATATAATTTTGACTATATTAAATTAAAAAGATTTTGCACAAACAAAACCCCATTTCTCAACTATACATAGAACTGATTCAAATTTATAAGACAAGTCATTCCCCAGTTGATAAATGGCCAAATGATGTGAACAAGTAATTTTCAGACAAAGAAATCAAAGTTACTATAGTCACATGAAGAAGTACTCTTAAACAAAGCTTCTTTAACTGTGAGGTCACATAAATGAATGTGGAGGTTATGAAAAGTTTGGCAACAGTAAAAGGTATCAAATATTCCACCAAGATTCAACTCTTTAAGTAAAAATGAACAAGTACATACATTCATCTTATTACTATGAAAATTTGCCTTCATAAATGGTAAAATTATATGTGTGTATATATATATATATATATATATATATATACACACACACACACATATATATATATACACACACCCACACATACACATACACACACACACACCAAAGAATTGTTTTAAAATAAATATCTTTGTGATTTATTATCAGCAAATTTTTGATTTGTATACCTATCTTACATACCTGTATACTGGGTATCACATAAAAATTTCGTGAATGAAAAGGAGTTATGATTGGGAAAAGTTTAAGAAGTTTTGCTCTTAAGTTTTGTTTGATTAAAGAAATGCAAATTAAAACAACTCTGATGTACCACCTCATTACTATCAGACTGGCCAATAAAACAGAAAAAGAAAATGATAAAAGTTAGAGTAGGGTGTGGGAAAAGTGGAACTCTAATGCATTGCTGGTACAATTTTGAATCTATTTTCAACTATGCCTCAAAAGAAATTAAACTGTGAATACCCTTTGATCCAATTATATTGTTACTACAGGTCTAAATCCCAAAGAGTTTTTTTGTTTGTTTGTTTGTTTGTTTGTTTTTTCCCATGGAAAAGGACCTATTTGCACAAAAATGTTTATAGACACCCTTTTTGTGATGGCAAAGAACTGGAAAATGAGGAGATATCCATCAATTAGGGAATGGCTGTGGTATACGAGAATACAAGAATAATGACTTGCTATTACACTATAAGAAATGAACAGGAACATTTCAGGAAAACCTGTTGACTTACATAAACAGATATAAAATGAAATGAGCAGAACTAAAGAAACAATGTACACTGGAACAACATGGTACACAGTAACAATAACATTGTACACATTAACAACCACATTGTACACAGTAACAATAACATTGTACACATTAACAAGCACATTGTACACAGTAACAACCATATTGTACATAATAACAACATTGTATCATGAACACCTGTGAATGACAGCTACTTTGAGCAGCAATACAATGACCCAAAACAATCCCAGAGGATTCATGATGAAAAGTGCTATCCATCTCCAGAGAAAGAACTGGTAGCGTACTATTTTTCATTGTCTTTCTTTTATTAGGGGTTTTCTTCAACAAAATGACTAATATGAGAATGTTTTCCATGATTGTACACGTATAACATATCAGATTGCTTACCATCTGGGGAGGGGAAAAGGAGAGGGAAAGCAGAACAGAATTTGGAACTCAAAAATTAAAAAAATAAAACAATGAATGCTTAAAATTCTTTTTACATGTGTAATTAGGGGAAAACAATATAATTGAAAAATAAAATTATACTGTACTTGATTGCTGAGCTAAAAATTCTTCCACAGTGAATATGCTGATCTAAGGTCACTCTCATTCTCAAGCAAAACTGTGTAATTATTCAAGGGATTCAAGCTTTGCAGGCACATTATGACCAAAGTCTAATGAGGTCTCAAGAGTCTGGGTCCCCAAAGAGTTTTCGGGCCAGGCAGACAATAATTGCTTGAAGTTAAGGGATTCCCCTATTCCAGCAGGCCTAAATATTGCCTAAATACTCAAGACTTCAGATATCATTACAGTCATTTTTTGGGACAAATTATAATGGGATATCTACTGTAGGCAAGACACTACTCTAAGCATTGTGGAAGAGATAAATGATAGAGTTGAGCAGATCATGCTATTTTTCCTTCTAACCCTGACAGTTTAAAAGTCTACGGTAGTTCAGAAGGCAGAGAGAATACTGACTAATGGGGGGGTCCTAACAATGAGAGTAAGACTCTGTTTGACCTGAGACAGCCCTGTAAAGTTATGTAAGATCACCAACAAAATGTATATCAGTGGTCCTCAAACTTTTTAAATAGGGGCCAGCTCACTGTCCCTCAGACTGTGGGAGGGCCGGACTACAGGAAAAACAAAAGCTCAGCCCATTTGCCATATCCCGGCGGCAGCATAAACGTCCTCAGCGGGCTGGCCCACGGGCTGTAGTTTGAGAACCCCTGGTATAGACAAATCCAAATGGCCCTGCAACCTCTGGAGAGAGGATTCTCTTAGACTCATGCATAAAATGAGTCTTCAGAAAATGCCTCCTTTGATACATAAACCCAAATGGTCCTGCATAAGCACTTGGAGGAAGTCTGACAGGATGTTAGTTCTAGTTCTTAGACTCGTGTATAAAATGGATCTTCAGAAAATGTCTCTTTGCAGATCACTTCTCTTGAGAATGAAATAGACTCATTCAACATTCCCATGTTCCTCAGCTATTAAGAGCCTGGTATTCAGTATACCGTCACAGTATTTGCACATTCATCAATTCAGTTTACCACGAGAGATCCTGGTCAAGTTTTCATAACACTCACATAAACACATCCATGAATTAGCTCCAGGGATTCACCAAAAAGAGGCAGACATTCAGTTCCTTGAAGGCTCAGAGAAAGGAATGTTACCTCCTTGGTCTTCTGTTTCCTCATATGAAAAATGAGAGAGTTTAGGGTAGAAGGCAGACATTTTCCTTAGACACATGCAGACCATTAAAATAGTACGGTTTGAAAGATGAATCCAGTACTGAAAACACAAGAATCTGAGCACATTCTGAAAGTACAGAAGCCCCTAGAATAGATAATCAGTTAGTTTTCGTCAGTTAATGCCAGACTGGGCAATAAAAGCCCATGGACTCCCGGAAAAGGTGAATGTGCTGGAAGTCAGGAGCCGGGAGTCAGTAGACATAGGTTGGTCTTAGTCGAGTACCACACAATTAATAAGGGAAGAAAGAACCCAAACAAATGATGCCGATTCAAGCTGCCTCCGTTTTACCAGCTACAAAGTGAGGATGGTTCTTTAAATCACAAGGCCACTGGAACTGGTCTGAATCAATTGACTTGGTTTTTAAAATGTTTTATTTGTAATTGTATTTATTTCATCAAATATCTTCCAATTACATTTTATTCTGATTGAGGTTGCACTTGTGAATGTTGAGGGCTGCATGTCTGGCAATCAGATCTAGTCCACCCATTCTCCTCTTACACAGAGGGAAACTGAGGCCCTGGAACAAAGCCAAGAGTCTCCGTAAAGGAGAGGATTAGTTTAAGGAACTTTTTGGGTCCCATCCAGCTCTGCCATTTTAAATCCCTTCTCTTGGTTTCAGTTTTCTTCACAGTAAAAGGAGGAGATTACATCAGGTGGTTTGGGACATGTTAGCATGAATTTTCAGTGATCCCAAGTCCACTTCTTTTTTAGGACTGTGTTCCTCTATAAAATGGCTGTACTCAATTTTGAAGGCCATTGTATCTCTGGCATACAGTGATCCCTCTCTACCAGCTTGGCCAGATTGGGATAAGGCTGTGAGAACTGGGGGGTGGGAAGTGGATGCCAAGAGGATATTCGGCTTTCTAGAAAGAAGTTGGGAAAAGAGATGCAATTACCCTCATTTTGCCACTGCAGTCCACTGAAGGTGCAAGTTCCCTTTTTCCTCCCTGCCTCCTATGTCTGTTGGTTAGCTTAAACCACAGATTCTAAGCTAGAACTTAGATTCGAAGGGGATCTTTGAGACCCTAGAGTCCAACCTGAAGATTTCACCGAACAACGAACTGAAGTCCAGAGAAGGTGTCATGAGGACAGCCGTCACAGCCACCCTCCCCACTCCGAGTACCTTAGGCCCAGAGAAAGGCTCGTTTGTCCTGGTACCAGAGGATGACAGATCCCTTCAATTCACCTTTACTATCCCTTTCACGTGGCTCTATTTATGATGACAACACACCAGTGACTTTACCCTCAACAGTTTGGTTTGCTCATTCCTTCCCCAGCTTCTAAGACAAAGAGTGTAGCTCCAAAACTGGGGTTACACTCCACTAACGTGTGGTGGATGTAGCATCTTCTGTGTCTATGGAGAGTACAGGGATGGCCTGAACTAGAGATGGCCTCCAAGGTTTCTTCCAATGCAGACATTCTGGACTATTGGCAGTTATTTAATATCAAGAAAAAACCAATGAAAAGCCTTTAGTAATGGCCTACTATGTTCTACTATGAAAGATGTGGGGAACAAAATGCAAATTATAGCTAGCATATGTGTGTATGTTTCTCTGTGTGTATATATAGATACATATGTATGTACACACATATTATATATACACACACATATATATGTAAATACATACACATATATGAACTTATTTTACTGTTGTATTGTTTCAGTCATATGCGACTTTCCATGACCCCATTTGGAGTTTTCTTGTCAAAGACACTGGCCTAGTTTGCTATTTCCTTCCCCAACCCATTTTACAGATAAGGAAACTGAGGCAAACAGGGTTGAGTGACTTGCCCAGGATCACACAACTACAAAGTGTCTGAGGTCACATTTGAACTCTGGTTTCTAGATTCCTGGGCCTGGACTCAATCCACTACAGTACCACCTAGCTGTCTCTAATGTATGCATGTATATAAAATAAATGTTTGCATGTATGTGTGTGTGTATATATACATATAATGTATGTGTTAATACATAATCTTTTCTCATGTCCCCAAAGACTGTGTGAAGGAGATATCTACAAATGGGGAAGCTAAGACTGAGGCAAGTTAGTGTTTTACCCCAAACTGACTGGGAAGATGTGAGGCTTCCTGACTTCATGTTCCGCACTCCATCCACTGTACGACCTAAATTCCTTAAATCCTACTTGAAGAAGCTCATGTTCCAATGGGGAAAACAAGTACAATAAACATACAATATCTAAAATTGAATATAAAGGACTTTGGGATAGCAGAAGCTTGAGGGGAAAGATCTGGAAAGGCCTCATAAAGGAGGCAGATTTTAAGGTAGAGATTCTAAGACACAGAACTGAGGAGGAAATGATGTCTAGATATGCTCAAAATAATAGAGACAGGAGATGAAGATGTGCCTGAGGAACAGGAAGCAGGGAATTCTGGGTATACTGATGACTGAGTTAAAAGAAAAAAGTCATGTGTTATTAAGCCCCGAAGGCCGAGACTAGAGCCAGGTTATGAGCTTCTTTATCAACTCACTGAGCACATAGGGAGATGCCCCTTAGGCTGGAACCTCCAAAGACACCTTTCTAGTGAGTCCTCTTGTCAAGTGGACAGAGAATTCCTGATTAAGTTTCACAGATTCTGAGGCTATCCCAAAAGAAATTGGATAGTTTGGAGCTGCCTGTAGACACCTAAGTTGAATGTGCTGAAGCCACAAAAACTTTTCATATCATTAGGGAATCAATTATAAACCAAAGCTAGGTTCTTCATTGTTCCCAAGCAGCTGACCAGATGGAAGTGGGGGAGCTTGTCCTGCTCCATCAGAAGCCTAGTTTCTATTGCTCTGTTAGCATGTTACCAAAATGATCCCAAAGGCAAACAGTTCTTTGTCTATTTATACACAAATCTCAAAGCAAAGTATATTAGCTTTTTTGGAAAACAAAGCTACTCAACGCAGTTAAAAAAGTATGGACTTTAAAAAGATAGGAAGCCTTACCTTGAGCTCCCCTTATGGACTTCACAGGATTCCAGCCCCCTTGACACATGTCTTTCCTGTGTGAAAATCACATCTTTTCTCAAGCTGACCTCAGCCTCACAGCAAGGGCCCAGCAGAATCTCCCCCTCCCCCCTTTCTCTTTTCCCTCTGATTTTCTTCATTCTTTAAAGAAAAAAAAGCAGAAAAGATACTTTTATTCTGTGACTTTGCTTCCAACATCCGGGCCCATGCCTCGGAACTGGAGGCCATCCTCTGTTCTAACAAAATGGTAGGTACAACATGACTTCCCTCTGTTCTGTCCTTCTAAAAGAAATGTTCTCTGGTGCTGATGACCAAATTAGCCCTTTGGCTGGTCAGAGTGGGTAGTCACCTGGGTGATAAGTTGTGTGGAACTGCAGAGGAACTCCCCTGCTCTCAGCTACCTGGAAGCATTTAAAATGCCCTGACTGGGCACTGCCACTGGCTTAGGGATTGGGGCAGAATTAGTCAACAAGCATTCGTTCATCAGTTGGCTACTTTCAGCCAGGCACTGGGCAAAGTGTTGAGGATAGAAAGAATTACAGAAACATGTCTCCCCTCAAAGAGTTCCCATTCTAATGAGGAGAGAAATTGCAAACAGCAATATAGAAATGGGATCTAGACAGAGGAAGTGAAAAATAGACTGAGGGAAGATGGGAGGGAAGGCCTCGTGGTTAGGCTACAAGACATTTCTCCTTAGAATACAGAGATCCCAAGACTGGCTCTATACACAGAGTAGGTGGCCACCGGTGCAGAAGGATGTGAGGGGCTATGGGAAGACCTGCTTGCCCACACACATAGCTGACTCTATCCCCTATCATGGTAAATGCCGTTTCTCTACTGGGGGGTTAAGGGGAAACATAAATTTCCCTTTGATTCTAGATATCTTCTGGGAAAAAAGAGATGAGAGCATTAGAGTCTGAGAGGCCCCAGAGAGGAGACTGTGGATAACTCTGAAAAGAGAAAAAAAGGATAACAAGAGAGGTCATAAATGGGTACAGTGATATATCTGAAAAAAGTACAAATAAAAAGTTATCAGTAAAACCTTAATGAAAAGCATGAAGAGGAGAAGGAATTGATACAGACACAGAGAGAGAGAGAGACAGAGAGACAGACAGAGACAGAGAGGGACAGAGACGGAGAAAAAGTGAGAAGAGGGAGAGAGGGAAGAGGGAGTTGGATTAGATAATTTTTGATCCCCCTACCTTCCTACAATTCTCAGATTCCATGGCAATGGCTATGAATCCACTAGTGTTTTATTCTAATATCACGTTGTTGGGGGGAGGTAAGCTGAACTGAGCTCTTGAAGGCTCTGTCTAAAGAGAGCTAGCTTCAGCAAGTCTTCTTAAGCTACAAAATATTTTAATATGAATATGGTGAAGAGTCTGTGGATAATTTTGGCCACAGTCTAGGCCCTAGAGGGAGGAACGATCCAGTGAAAAGAGCTCTAGAATTAAGGTAAAGTACCCAGACAAGTCACATTCCCTCTCTGAGCCTTAGTTTCCTGATCTGGAAAATGGGTGGGGGTGGAGAGGTGAAATAGATGGCCCTCTAGGGTCCTTTCCAGCTCTAGTTTTAGGATCTTGTAATGACCTATAATTTATACCCTAATATAATATCCCAACAATCTTATAATGCTGGTCATAGCAACTCATGAAACCACTTGCTAAGTCACAAACGGACTGTGATCTATCTTGGTGAGGGAACTTTCACATCAATGAAATCACAGTTCTTGAATTATTGATTATTAACAATCAATATAAGAGACTATTAGAAATACGTAAAATGAAATGAGAAAGGGTGTCATTTTTGGTCCTACAAGCAGCCCATACAATATCATATGGTGTTCCTGGTGACTTTCTTAGAGAATATCCTTCTTCCCCCACTATGCTCACATAATTGGCTCATCTTTTATCACATCCTTATAAAATATCTTCATTCTACCTTCATCCCTTTCTTAAGGCCCATATTCAGCAAATCTTAAATAAGAGGGAAAGTTGGGAAAAGCTTTTAATGAAACAGTCATCTTTTTCAGTAGGCTGAATTGAGGTAGACATCAGAGGCCAGATAAATAAAGGTATAATTCTGTTGAAAGTTGTGGTGGGCATATGTCAATTCCTGACAACTGAACCTATGTTGAAAATGGCCTTGGATACTCGTTTTGGATACCCAATCAGAACCAAATCTAAGCTCTGCTATCCAGTCTATATGAAAGTTATGCACACTACTCCACTGATTAGACTTTATACATTAGACCAAACACTTCAATGTCTAGTGGAACTCATTATGATATGATAGAGTGGAAAAGGCTCTACTTGCTACTGATAAGATCTTGGGCAAATCACTCCCCTCTTTAAAAAAATAGTATTTTATTGTTCCAAATACATGTAAAGATCGCTTCCAAAATTCATTGCTGTAAAACTTTGTTTTCCAATTTTTTTCTTCCTCCTTCTCTTCCCTTCCCTCTCTCCTGCCCAAGATAGCAAGCAATCTGATATGGGCTAGCTATGTGCAAATATTTTAAATATATTCCCATATTTGTTATGTTGTACATGAAAAATCAGATCAAAAGAGAAAAAAACATGAGAAAAACAAGCAAACTAATAAACAACAAATGTAAAAAAAAAATTACTATGCTTTGATTGACATTTAGTCTCCATAGTTCTCACTGTTGATGTGGATGGCATTTTCTATCACAAATCTATTGGAATGGCTTTGAATCACCACATTGTTGCAAATTGCTAAGCCTATCACAGTTGATCATCATGCAATCTTGCAGTTACTGTGTACAATGTTCTCCAGGTTCTACTTACTTCACTGAGCATCAGTTCAAGTCTCTCTAGTCCTTTCTGAAATCATCCTGCTGATCATTTCTTATAGAACAATAATATTCCATAACACTAACATACCATAACTTATTCAGCCATTCCCCAACTGATGAGCAGACACTCAATTTCCAATTTATTGTCACAAAAAAAAAGCTGCTGCAAATATTTTTTGTACATGTGGCTCCTTTTCCCTTTTTTATGATTTCTTTGGGATACAGGCCCAGGAGAGGTGCTGCTGCATCAAAAGGTATGCATAGTTTGATAGCCCTTTGGCCGTAGTACCAAATTGTTCTCCAGAACTGCTGGATCATTTCACAACTCCACCAACAATGCATTAGTGTTCCAGTTTTCCCACATCCCCTCTGAAATTTATCATTTTCTTTCCCTTTCATCTTTGCCATTCTGAGAAGTTAATTTCTAACCAATTTGAGCAGCAGTTGGCTCATGTGTTTTCTTAGCAGGTACTAAAGGACTCATGGAACTAGTCATGAAAACTTGACTAACTCTCTCCTAATAATAAAGAGGAGACACTCTCATCTAGAATAATTTTATTTTCCTATATTTAGCTCTTTTGATAAATAGTAAATGTTAGTTGTGTCTCTAAAGGGTGTGCATGTGAATTTTTGCAACCCCCTGAGCTTCCTTGACAACCTATTTTATAAGCCACGAGAGTTCCAATAGTAAAAAAGCTTTGTTTTAGGTATCACCAACCCTTTCCCCTCCATACACATAGAACTTCCATTTCCTATCCCTTCTAAAATCCAGATTCCTGGGCCCCTAGAAATCCACCCATTGTGCACAAACCCCAGTTTAAGAAGCCTTGATCTGGCACAGGACCCTCATTTTATAGTTGAGGCCCAGACACAGTAAGTGACATACTTATTAAGACTATACAACTAACAGGTGGAAGCTGGCATTGGAACCCAAGTTGTCAGACTTATCTGACCATGCTACCAGAGTCGGGGTTCAGCATACCAGGGTAGAGATAAAATAGACAGGAGTATGAGAATGAAAGGGAGAAATTCACCCTGGCATTACTGCATGAATTTCATTCCAGGACAGCTGAATTTTCTTGGCTTTTACATTCATTCTCTTGCTGACCTTTCCTTCTCTATTTCTTCATATGTGCTCACCTGTCAAGAGGCAGAAGATTATTTGTCCGCCTCTGAATTAGAACATGAGGCAATTAACATTCACAAGCTACTGCACAACCTATAAACAAGAGACAAAGACATATTGTTGTGCTACAAGCTCAGAACTCATCATCTACTTCCTGAAATGATCTAACCTGGCTTCTCTTGGTTGACTGAAGTTGAACCTTTCAGTCCATCAATAGTAGGTTGTGCTAATATACTGATTTTCTCAATATATTTGTAGAAGTGAATATTGTTTTCCTAGAGAGATTGAATAAGGGAAGATTGGGTCTACCTGTTTTGAAAACAGTTTTCAAAAAGAAACGAAAGGCATGATTTGGAAGCCTACAGCAACCCATAGAAGTAATAAATACGGCCATCATGTCAGCACTATCCTTTAGGGTTCTATTCCTCCTTCCCCCTTGCCCTGATTTTCATCAAGTCCAATGGGACTCATGCCCATCAGCTCTCCTGGTCCCTTTAGCCTGAGACTATCAAACTTGCCTGAAAATGGTAATTGCTTCTGAAAACTCCCATTCTCCTGGACTGTTAATTTGGGCTTTGGGGCAGAAATGGAAGTATCATTTACTCAAGTCAGTCTATTGGGTCTCCTCCATCAACTTGAAAGTTAATTAGTTGAATGTGTCCACATGTCCTAGCCTTTGAAGCCACAGGATTACAGACTTAGAGCTAGAAAGGGGTATCTGAGGCCACAGAATATAACCTCTTCATTTTGCAGATAAGGAAACTGAGGCACAAAGAAAATGAGTGACTTAGGGTCGTGCAACTAATAAGTATCTGGGGCGGGATTGGAATTCAGTTCTTCTTGACTCCAAGTGTAACCCTTGCCGCACTATGAGCCCCAAGTCACAATTAGATTTATGCTGTGACTTTGGGTGAGTCGTATACCTTCTGAGCCCTAGCTTCATCACTGGACAAGATAAAGACATCTAAGGGCCTTTCTAGCTCTAAATCTCTGGCCTTAGGATTTTGGTGTCAGACTGGGAATGAAAGGATGCCTCTCTACCTCTTGGTATCGGAAGCCAAGAGTAGGAAAAAAAAGTTTACCTGTCAAGTGAGGAAGATTTCCTGGCCAGAGCAGCTCCCAAAGCCTGGTACAAGGCTGGAGTACGGGTGAATGGAGGTGGCACCCATCCCAAGAAAGCCTCTGATCCTTGAATTCAAGTCAAACATAGAACTGTTTGATATTCCTATCTTCCAAGAAGAGTTGAAGGGCCTTGGATTTTGCCCTTGGGAGAACCCCTAGGGTGAGAGCTCCTTCACTAGGACTCAGTCAATAAGTCTTAGGGTACTGAGAAGTTGGATTAATTGCCCAAGGTCACGCCAACTACCATTGGGCATGACATTCCAGCTATCTCTGACACCAAACCAGCACTTTTGACATTACACCACGCTGCCTCTCACTCACTTCTTGCCAATGGCTTTTTGGTGTTACAACTTACAGTTGGTGTTACAGTTACAACTTTGTCACTGATTTGCTGAATGGCCTCAAGTTCTCAGGGCCTCAATCCCCTGTACTGTAAAAGCAGAGTTGGACTAGATGCCCCTGCCAAGCTTTTAAGAATGTGTGATTTTAAAACACTCTAGTAACATTTGTAAAGAGCATTAGAAAATGAAATATTCTAAAATGTCATTTTACAGAGCACACATCTGAACCAATGGATAAACACATGGCACTTATTCTTTTAAGTAGTTTGCCCTTTTTCAGAGAAGATTAACATTACTGTTATTTCATGCTTTTAAAATATCTGGAGGGGGGGAAAAGATTTCAATAGTCAAAAAGTTATTACCCTTCCCTGGACCTCAACTATAAAATTACAGTAGGGCAGGGTAGTCTATCGGCTGCATTATGGTCTGCACCCCTCCTAAGTGTAGCCCAAAGCTGATTAAAATGTAATTGAGAAATATTTAATTATATAAAGAAAAATACAGCTGAATATAATGTTAATATGTGTTTTTAGTCAAGGATCGTACAATTGACATTAATAATGCTCTTATAATTCACAGATCTTAGTTTACAGTTTGGAGGCCCTCATTTCTACTTGAGTGTAGCATCACTGTTCTGGAGATCTTGACAATCCCTGTCAAATCTGATTCAACTAATAATAAGAACAAACATTTACACACTACCTACTATGTGACGAGCACTATGCTAAGCCCTTTATATCCATCATTTTCATTTAACATTCACAGCAACCTTTATTATCATTTTACAGATGGAGAAAGTGAGGCAAACAATGACTGGCACAGAGAAACACATAATAAGTGTCTGGGGCTGGATTTGAACTTCCATTTTACTGACTCTAGGCCTAGCACTTTATCTACCTTGCTACTCATGGAAAAGGCTCTGAGGAATAGAGAGATGGCTTAGGCACAATTCCTGCCCTCAAAGAGCTTAGAGGAATGATGTGTGTACACAGATTAAATAATATAATATGGTTAATAGAGTACAGAAAAGTACAGCCTAACAGAATATGGATATAGTATAATTTTAAATGTAATTATAATAGAAGAATAAAATAGGTCAATGCATAATAAGAGAGTAAGAAGAATGCTAGATGTAGCCTAAAGGATCTGAATTCAGATCTCTACCTCTGCCACTCACGGGTCATCTTAGGTAAGTCAATGACCTTTGTGGAGTCTCACTCTCATCTAGAAAGCCACAGCATGTGGACCTTCTAAGTTGACAATAAGTACTTTAGGGCATATGTGGAGAAAGGAATATTGATTTCAAGAAATGAGGAAATGCCTCATGGAAGAGAAAGTTTTCAGTACTCAATTATTTCTCAATAACGGATAGCATTGGGGGCAGCTAGGTGGCACAGGAGATAGAACACCAGCCCTGAAGTCAGGAAGACCTGAGTTCCAATCTGGCCTCAGACACTTAACACTTCATGGCTGTGTGTGACTCTGCAGTAAGTCACTTAACCCCAATTGCCTCAGCAAAAAAAAATAAAAAAAAATAAAAAACAAAACAAAACAAAACAAAACAAAAAAAAAAAACCCAAACATTGGGGCAGCTGGGTAGCTCCACGATTTAGTTTTTGACACTTACTAGATATGCTACTCTGGGCAAGTGAGTTAATCCCAATTACCTTGATTAAAAAAAAAAAAGAAGAACAATGGATGATATTTTAAGAGGCCGATACATAATCTTAGACTCCTCCACAATCTGGCTCCTATCTATCTGTCTAGTTTTATTCTGTCTCTGTCTCTCTCTGTCTCTCTGTCTCTCTCATACAGACAGATACAGATACACACATACACACACACACACACACACACACACACACACATCCTCCCACATACACTATTACACTATTCCAGACAAACCAGTCTGGTAGCTATTTCCTATTGAGGACATGCCATCTCCCACCTCCATGCCTTTGCAAAACTGATGTCCCTTATTTGCAGTGTATAGTCTCCTCAACTCCACGTTGAAGAAACCCAAATTTCCTTCAAATCATCATTCAGATGCCATTTTCTATATACAGCCTTTCTTCTTTTACTACTGCCCCCTTCAGTTATTAGCCCACTGTCTCTTCTGAAATTACTTGGTATATACTTTACATATTTACTTACTCAAATAAGCACTATATTGCCCTAATAGAATATGAACTCCTTAAAGACACAGGAGATTTAATTTTTGTCTGCAGTCACGACATCCAGCAGAATGCTTAGCATACAGCAGGTACTTAAATGTTTATGGAATTGAATTGAATTGAATCCATGGAATTATGGGCATCTCCAAACAGACTGGCATTGGCCACCAACCAACCCACACAACTACAAATGAACAGAGTTCCAAACAATTTTTCTACATGCATTCTGAATCTAGTGAGTTTCCCAATGTACCAAACACACTGCCCTCTCTGTCTAAGCAGGGTGCCCATTCCGTGGGATGATGCTTGCTTTGCATATGGTGACAGGTGTATTCTAATGATGCCATCATTGCCCCTTGCTTGTTTGAAGGCACATCTGACTCGGATCTCTGGTATAACAGCTTAAACAAACAAACAAACAAACAAACAAAAACTAATGGCATATTCAGTGAAAAGATACTTTAATGTAGCCCTTAGTGTCTTTATGTGGCTCAGCAGCCTTCTCTGTAAATATGATATCAAATATATGTTATTAACAGGTATTGAAGGATTCAAGTAATGAGTCATGAAAAGCTGATTAACCCTCTCTTCATGCATGACTCATTCCTTTGTGTGCATTTAAAAACAAATCAACCCATTTTGAAAGTCATTCTCTTTAGAATCAATTCTTGCTCTTAAAAGAGAAGGAGTCAAAGATTTGGACTTAGCAAGGATCTCAGCGGCTCAAATAGTCCAACCCTCACATTTTACAGATAAAGCAACTGAGGACCTAAAAAGGGAAGTGGCTTGTCCCAGAGTATCACTCTTTTGAAGCAAAGCTGGGTTTGAAGTCTCTCTTTGCCCTCCAAAGCCAGTGTTCCTGTCTACTAACCCACACACTGTCTCCCACCATCAGTTCAAATGGCTTTTTCCCATCATGGCAAAACTTCAGAATCTCTCTCACATCATTTATTGGCAAATTCTATGTTTCTCCTTCCTTCCCCCATGCCTAGTGATGAGATTTCACAGTGCACTGTTATAGAGGTTTGGTATTTCAGAGAGTCATCATCAGATTATAGATTGAGAGACAGAAGGGACTGTAGAATTCATGTTCCTTTTAGAGAGGAGGAAACTAAAGTAAGCGACTTGTTCAAGGTCATAAAGCTAGTGATTATAGTACTGGAACTCTCACTCCAAATTCAGCACTCTTTCCACTCTAATTTTATCTTCTGGTACCCAATACTTGAGTATGAACTGTGAAAGACTGTCATATCTAAGTGCAGTGCAATTAAGAGAGGGCTGGGCCTCAAGTCAGGAAGGTCTGAGTTCAAAATACTAACTGAGCAGGTCACTTAACTCATCTGCATCAATTTTCTCAGCTGTAAAGTGGGAATAACAGACAACACAATTTATTGCAAGGACCAAATACAATATCTGTAAAGCACAGTATGGAACATACTAGGCCCTTAATATCCTATCGGTGATAAAGCTTTATCATAGATGAGACCCCAAAAAAGCACATGAACATGAAAAGAATAAAGGATGGAGAATTAGGGAGGTTACAGGCTTCATTGGTTTAATGGATTCAAAAGCTTCCAAATCAAATGTTTTTCTCTTAGTGGTAAAATAAACAAGGCTCAGTTGACTCTCCCTAAGAAACACATGCTTCCAAAGAACCCTCAGTGTGGGGGTAAAGATTAAAGTCCAGAGACCATTCAAAATACTTTTATTCAAGGCCTCTGCCTCTGAACCTGTCAAGAGAGATTCTATTTCCCAGAAGAGAAGACTAAGGCGTGGTAAAGAAAATCTACCTTTTTTGACTTGGGCCAATTCGGTTGAGGAAAAAATTCAACTAAACAATATGGCAGCGGCACAGTGGCAAAAACACCCCATTTATAGATGAAATAGCTAATCCATCACCTCATGATTTCAAGTGTCAAAGGCCCCCATTGGAGATATCCAGCTTCTAAATGTCTAAATGTTGTTGCATTGTGATCGAAACACTTATCCCTGGGGATGTATCTGTATGTGGTTAGAGCAGGATCAGCTAAAGGATTATGTGGTTCTGCCATGGCCTGTCCCGTTAATGATCCGTGATCAGGAAAGAACAATATTTGCAATGACATGCAAATCTAGCTTTCAAGTTTGGCCAGGAAATTTCTGTATGCTTTTCTTTTGAGCCTCCTAGCAACCCTGTGGGGAAAGGCATCATAGATCTCATTGTTTGCATTTTACAAATAAAAAAAACTGAGACTCTGAAAAGTTAAGTATCCATGGTTACATAGGCTATGAGGTCTCCCGTGGAAGATTTGAACCCAGATCCCACTGCCTCAGAAATTTTTTTTTCCAGAAAACTAAGTTCAAAGCATATACATAAATTATTTCAGATCAATAGAGAGGGCATTAGCGATGGAATTAATTAAGACTGGGCCTTACCAGAAGGTCCAGACAGATAAGCACCATCTTCATGGAGCCCATATCATTAGACATTTAACTCTTTTTCACATGTGTTGTACCCAATTGTTTGTCTTCAAAGAGGAGTAGAACCTCTGTTAAGGAGAACTTGCTGTGCCCTTTTCAGGGCTTCTCGTCTACCTTTGGTGATTACTTGATACTCAACTCTCACCTAGCTCCAACTGGTAAAAACCAGTTCAGCAGACCAGCTTAAAGCAGGTTGAGGATAACTGATAGGCCTCAGACCCATCATGGACTGGTGTGGGGGAGGGGGAGCTATCTCAACAAGTGAAGCCATCCCCCTGTGGAATGAGTGAATGAAACCAGTTTGGTCCAGCAACCATGAAGGTGGCTGAAACATGTGCTATCAACTGCTCAGAGCTCATTCAGACGTCAAGGATGCCAAGGTCACCCTCTATATCCTTGGCCATCGCCAGTCAAGATGCCTGTCATCCTGCCACTGCACTTGATGGCTCAAACTCATGTAAATCCAATTCCCAGGCAAGTCAAGACAAGACAAGTCCTTGGTCAAGTCTTTTTGGTCCTCTTCAAAAATGAAAGATGAACAACAGGAGCTCTGCTGTTTGACCAATTAGAGGAAAAAAAAGTTGGCATTGCACTTTAAAATCACAGCAAGATGACCATATAAAATGATGTACATACAGAGAGTATGCATGGGGTACCTTTCCGATTTCAAATTTTCTTTTAGTATATGAAGCCTCCCCATTGTTTCCTGCACTGAAAGACAGCACAGATTGAGACTCTTCAGCAATGATAATCAAAGAAATCATTCTTCTAATTGTACAATGCTAAAAGCTATGGAGCCAGGCACATGTTGGATGCATCCTGTCATAAATTCACAGAACACAATCCAGAAGTACCACCTTCAAGGTTATCCAGGCTACCCACCAGTAGAAGATGACCCCATCCCTTTAGTTTCCTCAATTCAAAAAGCAACATTCATTTTCCTTCCCCTTAAAAATTTTCCATTGCTTCTGCATTTATTGTAATCATTTGATATTCTACAACTGCATCAGGATAGATCCTCTTTCCACTGAATGAAGTATGAAACATGAAACTGGAAGACATAGGTGTCATTCTCATCTCTGCCACTTACTACATGAGTTAACATCCCAGAGTCTCAGTTTGCATCTCTGTAAAGTGAGAGAACTGGACTACATCATAGCATCATATATCTAAGACTAGAAGTCACTACATGGCCATTGAGGTCCCTCTAGCTTTAGATAGATGATGAGTTTCTATTAAGAGAAAGAGACAGAAAGAGAGATAGACAGACACACGGTGTTACCTTGTGCACAAACTCCCTGGTGATAGGACCCTAAGCAGACTGGTCTTTGGAGGTCTTGTTACCTCCATAACAATGGAGGAAAGAGAAGTGATCTGTGGAAAAGGAAATCAGGAGCTTTTCCAAAATTCCAAAATCCCTAACAAGGCAACCAGCCTCTTGTCCATTTTGTGTCCTCCCCCCACCACTTCCTTCCCATCTTCTATTTCCAAAAGCCAGTATATAAAAGCAGAGCTATCCCAGATTTATGGAGCAATATTTATTTTGAAAAACTAACCTTTATGCTTTAGTGTGAACCATGTTGACAGACAGGAGAACCAGGCAAGAACTCTGGGCAGCTTTATAGAAGCTGGTTTTAAGGATAGCTTGTCTGTGCCCCACTGTCTATTTAATTTTTTTTTTCAGAGAACTCTCACTCACAATAAAAACTTGCGTTAACATGCCCTATTACATGCATTATTGCATTAATTGATTTGCCAGATAAGCAAACGATCTAGCTATTATTATCTCCACAAATTGAGAATCGGAGAAGACAGTGCTAACATCCTGTGCACCAGGCAGTGCTACAAGCTCGGCATACACTAAAGGCTTGAGGGGTGATCATGCTAGCTCTCCAGGGCATAGACAATGGAGGCATTTAAAATTCCTCCGGAGCCCCAGCAGACATCAGGGTCCAAGGCCATGGATGTCTAACTATCCCTAAAACTCTGCCAATACTGAAGGGCCTGAAAGAAGCACCATTCTGGGGCTGAAGCCTTTGAGAACTCCAGGCTACAGGAAAGCCACAGGAAGGCATCACAGGAAGACTTCAGAACTGGTGGTACTTGCTTTTCAAAATGGACATTTTGTTCCACTACATGTGAGGACAAAAATGTCAATACACGCCACTCATTGACATTAATTACATGGGACTTTGCTTCCTGCTAGTATAATTTTATATACTCCTTTGTTTGTTAACATTTATGTTTTTTTACTCTCAGGAGTTATATGACTGAATAATGCATCCTTCTTATGAGGAGTGTGGGGATTGATTTATTTTTGTTAAACAAAACGATGAAATGTCAGAGAGAACTCTTTCAGGAAGCGAACATATTGTAATTGACAGCAATTAGATCCGCCTGATTCATGGTGAGATGTGCTAATAGCTTTGTCCCTTTAATTCATGTAGTGTTTCCTTAATTGCACTATTTGGAAAGATGAGAAAACTGAGCTGCTACAGAGGCCATTTTGGTTTCGTTTTTATTAAAATTGTAACTTTTGAAATTTATGACACCATGAAAGAAAAGCAGGCAATTTCTATCTTGGGGTAGGTAGAACTGGCCTCCAGCATGTTGTGAACTTTTACATTACACAGTCTATTTATTTTTTTTCAGTTAATTCCAACTCACAATAAAAACTGGCATTTATGTAACATTTTACATGCATTATTGCATTATTTTATTTGCCTGGGAGGTGATTGCTCTAGCTATTATTATTCCCATTTTGCAAACGAGCAAATTGAGGCTCAGAGATGACAACGCTAGTGTAAGCAGTAGGATTCGTGCACAGGTCTTCCTGATGTCCAGTTCAACCCCACCAAAAGAAGGTAAAAATCCAAAAGTTTTCCTGGTATAGGTGTGGGCAACAATAATGGTTAAGAAGCAGCCCATAGAGGGTGGAGTCAAGATGGCAGAGAGTAGACTGAACATTGCCTGAATTCTCCCCAGCTTCCCTCAGAATCAACAATAGACAAGCCTCTGAACAGATTTTGGAATGACCATTTGGTACTGGCTAAGAAATAGACTAGTTGATCAGTGGAATAGGTTAGGTTCACAGGACAAAATAGTGAATAACTATAGCAATCTATTGTTTGACAAACCCAAAGATCCCAACTTTTGGGATAAGAATTCATTATTTGACAAAAACTGCTGGGAAAACTGGAAATTAGTATGGAAGAAACTAGGCATGGACCGATCCTTAACACCACATACTAAGGTAAGATCAAAATGGGTCCATGATTTAGGCATAAAGAACGAAATCATAAATAAATTAGAGGAACATGGGATGGCTTACCTCTCAGACTTGTGAAAGAGGAAGGAGTTTGTGTCCAAGGGAGAACTAGAGACCATTATTGATCACAAAATAGAAAATTTTGATTGCATCAAATTAAGAAGCTTTTGTACAAACAAAACCAATGCAAACAAGATTAGAATGGAATTAACAAATTGGAAAAACATTTTTACAGTTAAAGGTTCTGATAAAGGCCTCATCTCCAAAATATACAGAGAATTGACTCTAATTTATAAGAAAGCAAGCCATTCTCCAATTGATGAATGGTCAAAGGATATGAACACATAATTTTCAGATGATGAAATTGAAACTATTTCCACTCATATGAAAGTGTTCCAAATCACTATTGATCAGAGAAATGCAAATTAAGACAACTCTGAGATACCACTACACACCTGTCAGATTAACTAAGATGACAGGAACAAATAATGATGAATGTTGGAGGGGATGTGGAAAAAATGGGACACTGATGCATTGTTGGTGGAGTTGTGAAAGAATCCAACCATTCTGGAAAGCAATCTGAAATTATGCCCAAAAAGTTATCAAACTGTGCATACCCTTTGACCCAGCAGTGTTACTACTGAGCTTATATCCCAAGGAAATACTAAAGAAGGGAAAGGGACCTGTATGTGCCAAAATGTTTGTGGCAGCCTTTTTTGTAGTGGCTAGAAACTGGAAATGAATGGATACCCACCAATTGGAGAATGGTTGGGTAAATTATGGTATATGAATGTTATGGAATATTATTGTTCTGTAAGAAATGACCAACAGGAGGAATACAGAGAGGCTTGGAGAGACTTACATCAACTGATGCTGAGTGAAATGAGCAGAACCAGAAGATCATTATACACTTCAACAATAATACTGTATGAGGATGTATTCTGATGGAAGTGGATATCTTCAACATAGAGAAGAGCTAATCCAATTCCAACTGATCAATGATGGACAGAATCATCTACACCCAGAGAAGGAACACTGGGAAAGTGTGTAAACTGTTAGCATTTTTTGGTTTTTCTCCCCAGGTTATTTTTACCTTCTGAATCCAATTCTTCCTTTGCAACAACAACAACAATAACAACAACAACAAAATTCGGTTCTGCCCATATATGTTGTACCTAGGATATACTATAACATATTTAATATGTATGGGAATGCCTGCCATCTAGGGGAGGCAGTGGAGGGAAGTAGGGGAAAATTCAGAACAGAAGGGAGTGCAAGGGATAATGTTATAAAAATTACCATACATATGTCAAAAAAATGTTATAATTATAAAATTAATTTAAAAATAAAATTTAAAAAAAAGCAGCCTATGCTTCTTCATTTTGTTCCTTTACTTTTGGCATAAGGAGGCCCCTGTACCATGCTTCAGGTATTTATTTATGACCTGAGACATATAAAACAGCTGAACAGCTTTGACCATGAGGAACCGTATATATACCAATTTATACTGTGGTGTGATTGGCAAGTGTCTTTAGGGGAAGTTTCCAGAAAAACAAAGATTTTGGTTGGATTCTTTCATTAATTAGTAATATTGCAATTTTATTTGAAAAGGAAAATATTTTTCTATCTACATTGCCATCTATCCAGGTAATGGTGGATAGTTTTTAGGTTGTTAAAACTAGCAAAGAGATCAATGAATCCATCCCACACATCCATTTTCTCAAAGCTATACAGCCACTTTGAAGAAAACAAATCATTTAGGGCATACCTACTCCATATTTGTGGAATCTTGTGCTCCCAGATAAGTGGTTTTCTCAGTCACATGGCTTCTTTCAGTCAAGCCAGGACTGGAACTCAGGTCTCTACTATTCTAGTATATACTCTCTACCATATCTCCTATAGACTCCTATAATATCATACCTTGGTAAGGGTTTATGGTAATATAATATATTGTATGATAATGTAGTATATAAGAAATGGGGGAAGGGAAGTAGAGCAAGGGCCGGAGGATAACATTAGTAAATTGCCTGGCACAAGTAGGTGCTTAAGAAAAACTTGTTTCCTTTCCTACCCTGCCTTGGTGAAATGGAAAAAGAAGATGCCCACAGGGCAGCGAGGGGGACTGTGGATAGAACTACCAGTCTTGAAGTTAAGAGAATCTGAGTTCAGATCTGACCTTAGACACTTAGTAGCTGTGTTAGTCTGGGCAACCCTGATTGCCTCAAAAAAGCAGCCTATGTGATAAACTGGAATCTTTCCCAGTAAGATCAGGAGTGAAACAAGGTTGCCCACTATTACCATTACTATTCAAAATTGCATTAGAAATGCTAGCCTCAGCAATAAGAGATCTCACACAAAGTCCCAAAGGACTGTCCAGGAGCAATCAGACTTTTACATGTCCACCCCCAGCCAAACTTGCTATATTTTGGCTATTATCTGTGAGCATGAGAGGAGGAAAGGAAGAGCAGTAGGTGAAAGTTCTTTGTATGCTTTACAGCATTCTCCAAATAGGAGTTATGAGTTATTATTAGCTTTATTTCCACAGGGAAACCATGTCCAAACAACCAGCTTCTCTAGTCAGTTCTGCTAATAGCAATGATCATGTTTTTAATAACAATTTAAACTTGGCAAAAATGCTTTGCACATGTCCTCTTGATACCCCCTGGGAAAATAGCCCTATTAAAGGTCCTCTGAGAGCAGAGTTGTCTTCTGCCATGTTTCAGATCTAGTGCTTAGCACTCACAATAGTGTCTGGCACATGGGCCTCTCTACCAAATGCTTGCTGACTGATTGGCTCCCAGAGATGATCATCTATCCTCTTTTTACAGGGGAAGAAACAGCATCAGAAACGTGAAGTTACTGTTATAAGGTCATATGTAAGAAGGTACCAAAGGTAGGACCGAAACTTCTGATTCCCAGGATGAATGCAACTAAGCTACACAAACTTCCTTGTTGAACTATTTGGTTGCATCTTCAGTCTAGTAGCTCCTGTTCACACGTTTGATTGAAGGGGCCAAGGAAAACACCTAGACAACTAAATATTCCAAATAACATAAATATTATTGCCTAAAGAAACCTAATTATTGAAGAATCTTTTTTTTAAAATGGGCACATTTGTCTGAGTACCCTAGAGATATTCATAAATGAGACTCATTCTATCCTTTGGGGTTTTCTGAGCTGCCTAGGATCTGAGGCAGAAAGGTCTATTGGGAAAGATATAAATAGGCAATTTTAATGCCTTACAATTTTTCCCTAGTAACCTTTCTTTCATCATGTCCTTTGCTTTTAAGGACTCCATTCCAGGTCACATAAAGGACAAAGTTGCAATAAATAACTCTATCTTCATTAATAATTTTTCATTAGCCTAAGCCCCTGCTTCCCAAGATTCTAGAGGGTCACCAAAGCATGCAAGAAAAAAGCAACTTTGTTTAGTAAATAGGAATTCAGAGCACATTTTTTAGCCTTTGTGTCTAACTCATGTTAAGGGATGGATGCTTGAGTCTTTTTATCAAAGGAAAATAGATACAAATAAGAGATAGTTGTATGGGAGAGAGGGTCAGAAACACCTAAGTTCAGTATGGCAGAAAGTAGGCATAGACTCACATCTAACACCGCATACCAAGATAAGGTCAAAATGGGTTCATGATCTAGACATAAAGAATATTATAAACAAATTAGAAGAACATAGGATAGTTTACCTCTCACATTTGTGGAGGAGGAAGGAATTTGTGACCAAAGAAGAACTAGAGACAATTATTGATCACAAAATAGATCATTTTGATTATATGAAGTTAAAAAGTTTGTGTACAAACAAAACTAATGTAAACAAGATTAGAAAGGAAGCAATAACATATACACTGTTTCAAAGTCCAATTCTTTTTGTACAGCAAAATAACTGGACGTGTATACATATATTGAATTTAACTTATACTTTAACATATTTGACATATATTTGTCAACCTGCCATCTGGGGGAAGGGGTGGGGGGAAAGGAGAGGAAAAGTTGAAACAAAAGGTCTTGCGATTGTCAATGCTGGGAAATTACCTATGCATAAAATTTTTGTAAAAATCAATTTAATTAATTATTTTTTAAAAAAGAAAGGAAAGAAGGAAGCAATAAACTTAGAAAACATGTTTATCTACAAATGATATGATAAGGGACTCATTTTTAAAATATATAGAGCACTGACTCAAATTTATAATAGTTCAAGCCATTCTCCAACTGATAAATGGTCAAAGGATATGAACAGACAATTTTCAGATGAAGGAATTAAAACTATATGTAGTCACATGAAAGAGTGTTCCAAATCACTATTGATCAGAGAAATGCAAATTAAGACAACTCTGAGATACCACTACACACCTGTCAGATAGGCTAAGATGACAGGAAAAAGATAATGATGAATGTTGGAGGGGATGTGGGAAAACTGGGTCACTGATACATTATTGGTGGAACTGTGAATGGATCCAACCATTCTGGAGAGCAATTTGGAACTATGCTCAAAATGTTATTAAACTGTGCATACCCTTTAACCCAGAAGTGTTTCTACTGGGCTTATATCCCAAAGAGATCTTAAAGGAGGGAAATGGACCCACATGTGCAAAAATGTTTGTGGCGGCCTTCTTTGTAGTGGCCAGAAACTGGAAACTGAGTGGATGCCCATCAATTGGACAATGGCTGAATATATTATGGTATATGAATGCTATGAAATATTATTGTTCTGTAAGAAATGACCAACAGTATGATTTCAGAGAGGCCTGGAGAGACTTACGTGAACTGATGCTGAGTGAAATGAGCAGAACCAGGAGATCATTATACACGGCAACAAGAAGACTAGATGATGATCAATTCTTATGGACATGGCTCTCTTCAACAATGAGATGATTCAAACCAGTTTCACTTGTTCAGTAATGAAGAGAACCAGCTACACTTAGAGAAGCATGAGAACAGTTTGGAACACAACATAGCATTTTTACTCTCTCTGTTGTTATTTGCTTGCATTTTGTTTTCTTTCTCAGGTTTTTTTTTTCCTTCTTGATCCGATTTTTCTTGTACAGCAAGATAACTGTATAAATATGTATACATATATTGGATTTAGCATATATTTCCACATTTTTAACATTTATTGCACTACCTATCAGCTAGGGGAAGGAGGGGAAAATGTGGAACAAAAAGTTTTGCAAGAGTCAATGTTGGAAAAATTCCCCATGCATATGCTTTGTAAATAAATTAATTAATTAATTTAAAAACAAAAATGAAAAATAAGAATAAATAAAAAAGAAACACCTAAGTTCAAGTCTTATCTCTGAAATATGCTAGACATGTGACCTTGGACAAGGCCTTTGTACTTTACATGCCTTGGACAACCCTCAAAGAATACGAATCGCTAAATCTGTATTGGTAAAGAAAGTTTCTAGGTCAAGAATTTCCACAAAAAAATTAAAACAACAGGTCTGGATACCACCCCCCACAAAAAGAATCCATTTTGGAAGTGAAATCAGTGCTTATCATGTTTGATATAGAAATGCTAATATATCAATATTATATATGACAAAAAGATATATTATCAAATATAGGTTATTTTGATGATGGTGATGCTGCCATCTCTATACTTCTATATACTTCAAAGGAGAACTTTGCTATTTCATTAAATAAATCTGCTATTTCGGATAAATAATATCCCACCATCTGCCTCCTAGTCTTTCTACTGGCAGTGCCCTGTACCCAGAGTTCTCTCTCCGCCCAGCTCACTTGAGGGAACGCCTATCTTACTTCAGGCCTTGGCTCAATTGGTACTATCCACAAGATGCCTTTTCTGAGTCTCCCAAATCTCAGCATTTCCCTCATCCCTTCCCTTAAAATCTACTTCTTTCTAATGTCACAGCTTCATGGTAGAATGTGAGCAACATGAGAGCAGGGCCTGTTTGTTTTTCTTTGTATTCCTATTAGCTGGCATATAATAAATGCTTCCTAACTTATTAAAAGGTAAAAGATGTAGAAAATAGTTTTTCTAAAGAGTTACTATAATGTCAGATTAGAGGCAGAAATCCAGCTAAACTCTCTGAATATTCCTCTCCAAACAACTTTGAAGAAACACCTCAAATCAATTTTTGGACCAGCAGAATAAAAAAAAGATCAGGGAAACACATGTTTCTGGCCTAAAAAAGCTTATTATTGTAACACCAGAGTAGAGGCCAGACTAAGATGGAGGCTGATCCAAAGAATACTAACATGGTGGCTTAAAACAACAGCAGCAGGCCTCAGAGGTAACTGTGGCAGCTTTAGAAGGTGTCAGCCCAGGGATGGTAAGGGGATCAGACTACTGATCAGAAAGACATTGCAGGGGATGCTTCACTGGGACTAGGTAGAACTGGTGCCGAGGGCAACTTGATCACCAATATGCAGCTCTGAGTTTAGAAATTAGAGAAGACACCCCAGAGTCATTCATAATGAAGGAGGAGCCCTGATCAGAGTCTCAAAGCAAAAAAGGAGAATTAGTGCTTGCAGCTACAGGTGAACAGGGTCCTCTCCTGAGTAAAACCCATAGCACAGCATAGAAATGACCACACTTTTCCCCAGATCATACCACTTTGGGAGTACTGAAAAGTGCAGATCCTCAGAACTAGCTCTGAAAACAGCCGAATAAAGCCTGAAGCTTTAGACAGAGCCTCCCTAATTCTAAGTGTGCAAAACCCAACTTGAATAGAAATTTCAGTCAAGAAATAGGCTGGGAAAAAAAGAACAAACAAGAACAAATGACCAAAAAAGAAAAAAAAAAAACTACCGTAGTTAAAAACAAAACAAAACAAAACACAGGACTATTATCACCAAATTCTGAAACCCCCAGATCCAAGAGAAAATTTTGCAAGAAACAAGAAAAAACAATTCAAATATACAGGAATATAGGCCTTATCGGCAGGCACAATAAAAGACCACAGGTCCTGGGATCATATGTACCAGCAATCAAAAAAATTAGACTTGTGGTCAAAAATATCACAACCCTCAAAATTGATTTTTTAAAAATGGACATTCACAGACTTCCAGCCAAGATGGCAAGTTTCTCTGACAACCTCATTTCTCAGACATATACTGAATATAGAACTGACTCAAACTTTTAAAAGAGAGATCCATTTCCCAAAGAAAGGGTATGAATAGGCAGTTTTCATAAGAAGAAATAATGAAAGATATCTACTATAGTAAATTGAAAAAAATACTCTAAATCACTATTGATTAGAGAAATGCGAATTAAAACAACTATGAGGTACCATCTCAAACCTATCAAAACTTACAAATGCTGGAAAGGATGAGAAAATAGTTAATGAATTGTTGGTATAGTGAGTTAGTGGAACTGGAGAACAAAAAGAAAAATTTTAAATCAAAAGTACCTATAAATTTTAAAATATTTATAGAAGTTCTTTTTTTGTGGGGCAAATAATAGGAAATTGAGAGGATAGCCATCAACTGGGGAATGGTTCAACAAAAGGTGACATATAATTGCAATGCAATACTATGCTGCTATAAGAAATGACAGGGGGGGTGATTTTGGGAAAAATAAATCAAACATGGGAAGATCTATGTGAACTGATGCAAAGTGAAGATAAGAAAAACCCAGAGATCATTGTGTACAGTAACAGCAATGCACATATGATCCGCAGTGAAAGAGTTGGCTATTCTAATCAATATAGTGATCCAAGACAATTTCAAAGGACTCATAATCAAAAAAAATGCTATCCACTTCTAGAGAAATAACTAATGAAATTTGAGTGCAAATCAAAATATAATTTCTCACTTCTTATTCTTCTTGGTATTTTTTTCCAATCTGGTTAATATGAAAATATCTTTTGTATGATTTCACACATATAATTGATATAATATTGCTTGCCTTTCTCAGTATGTGTGAGATGGGGTAGGAGGAAAGGAGAGAATTTAGAATTCTAAATTTAAAAAAAAAAGAATGTTAAAAATAAATACAAGTTTAAAAAAATGTTCAAGGCCGTTGGTGAAGCTTTGAACTGGTACAATAATTCTGGAAAATAATTTGCAACTATGCCCCAAATATTGAGATGATCACTGTGGTTCTTATCACCCATACCATACATAGGTCATTAAAAAAAATTGGGATCTAGGGGTGTGCTTATTAAATGGAGATTCATTGAACAAACTATGGCATGTGCAGGTAATGGAATATCGTTGTTATGTAAATAATGACAAAAAGCAACAGTGACAGAGAAACCTGGAAAGATTTGTACAGGCTAATGTAGAATGAAGTGAACAGATCCAGAAGAAAAAAATTACATAACAACAGCAACATTGCAGGAAGCAATAAATGTTGAAACTTAACTTTGATTATCTGTGGTTCCAGGGTACTGATGACAAAGCATATTACTCACTTCCTGGCAGTGATGTGATGGGCATAGAATGTAGAATGGGACATACTTTTTTTTTGTTTGTTTTAATGTGGCTAATGTGGGAATTTGTTTTGCTTTACCATATGTATATGTCACAAGGGTTTTGTTTTTCTTTTCTCTGGTTGGGGAGTGGGTAAAAGAGAAAGAAAACACTTATTCAAAGAAAAAAATTAAATGTGAACCTAAAAAATAAGACAATAGTATCCTCAGGGAGCAGTGGAGAGATTGCAGCTGCTGGTTCAACCCAAGTACTTACCCTGACTAGTTTTACTCCATTCAATTTGAAGCAATGATGAAAATACTATGTCCCCCAAATCCTTCCATTTTCTCCCCAGAATGTTTTTTTTTTTAAAGTCAAGAAAAGGCTTTCCATTCTAGAATGAAATGACATGGGGAAGTAACAAGCTCCTCATTACTTTGGGTCTTCAAGCAGAAATTTCAATCAGTAGTTTTTCAATTATATTCAATTCTTCATGATTTCATTTGGGGTTTTCTTGACAAAAGAGGTAGACACTGGAGTGGTTTACTATTTCCTTTTCCAGCTCTTCTTACAGATGAAGAAACTAAGAGAAA
Source organism: Sminthopsis crassicaudata (assembly GCF_048593235.1). Classification (NCBI taxonomy): domain Eukaryota; kingdom Metazoa; phylum Chordata; class Mammalia; order Dasyuromorphia; family Dasyuridae; genus Sminthopsis; species Sminthopsis crassicaudata. The sequence goes on from NC_133623.1 coordinate 37,331,075, forward strand.
CAAGTAAAAGTAAATGACTTAGCCAGTATCAGACACCTAGTAAGTGAGTTCAGATTTGAATTCAGGTCTTCCTGACTTCAGGCTTGGCATTATATCCACTAAGTCACCTGGCTGCCATAGATCAGTTGTTTAAACCCTACCAGCAGTCCCACTTATCCCCTGTGATTCACCAGTAGTGGGGCCTGGCTCACAGGTTTGACAAATCTCAGATGGTTTTCTGTCACAACTTAGATCTAGGCTTCAGGAAGGAGTAAATTTCCTGTTTCTTTAGGTCTGGTAATATAATTTCCCCTTTAGAGGTCCGTATTGTCCACCACAATTTATATCTTCATACAAAACCAATAATAGAAGTCCTTGATCTTGGTAATTTCTGTGAATTTTCTTCATCCATACAACACAAGAAGTTGCTTTTTAGTCAGAAAGTCCAGATCCCATTGTCTTTTAGCAAGCATTTATTTTCTCTCTACCAAATTGAAAAAAGAAAAGAAAAAAAATTTTTAACAATTGTGCCGCATAGCATAGCAAAACAAATTTCCACCTTAAGTTACAATCAAAAGAACATGTCTGATTCTACGTCTTGAGTACATTATCTCTAAGTGAGGAAGTGGGTAGCCAGCTTCTTCAATCAGTCCTATGAAAGGAATCACAATTGGTCACTAAGACCAATAAGACCTCTTAAGTCTTTCAAAGTTGCTTCTCTTTATAATTTTTTTCTTATTGTATTAGTTCTTCTTTTGGTTCTGCTCACATCACCCTGCTCAATTCATGTAAATCTTCTCACATTTTCCAAAACCATCTCTTTTATCACTGTTTATAGTTGAGGTGTCCAATCAAGTTCTGGGCTGGAAACAGTACAGTCAGAACCAGATTATAATGGAATTATGAAATGTTCAACAAAATTAAAAATACAATGCAGCACAAAAAGAATTAAAGATGTATGCTTTTTTAATTAAAAAAAAACCTTCAAAAGAGGTATTTCTTTATGTGTTTTCAGTGATGACTTTTCTATTCGCCCAGACTTCAGTTTAAAAGTCACTTTCTAGTCTTTCCAGTGGATCCAATGATGAATTTAGTGTTAACTATTTACTTCTTATTCCTTCTTCCATTAGTATTCTCAGCAAACATATCATTTAGTCGTTCATACATGGGCATGAAGACATAAAAATATCCTTTTATAAATAGGATATATCTGAATACTCTCCCTTCTCATCTAACAGCATGTATCTCATGAGAGAGATGTAAGTTCTCCCTTGTGTTTCTCAGTCCCCATCGGCCCAGCCTATGGCAGACTGCCAAGCACAGGAGCCATGCTCTATAACTCCATACAGGGTCCTCCTGCTGCTCATCCCTGTACTTAAGTACCCAGCTGTCTTCCTTCTTCCCATGTGCCATTAACTGTTGAGTTGAAGCAGATTTCTCCTGTGTTTCTGCTGAGCAACTGTGTGATCACCAGTGTGGAAGAGAGAGAGGAGGATTAAGCCAGAACTCGAGGGGAGTTGCCAATTGTGTGGGCTCTTAACAGAAGACTCTCATTGATGGTATTTCAAACAGTGCATTTCCTCCGGTGTTACCAGATGTTACATATAAATGGAAAGTAGAGTTCCAGAATGACCGCACACATCAGTTACATGTCTGCTAGAGGCAGTGTCCCCGAGGATGGGCCAATATCTAGGGAAAGGATAAGGGAATCAGTGCTTAGCAGGGAGAGGGACCAGGAGGAGAACAAGCAGCAACCCAAAACCAGGCGGGGTTGGTATCAGAGGGACCCTGAGCCTGCCAAAATGACACGAATGGGAATAACAAAAATGGCAAGAGTAGCAAATTGATGCTAAATTAGAAGGTAAAATTACCTTCTATTTACACTGGAAATAGCTTGTATGTATGCAGTTGGTGTCTTGAAGACATGGACTGTGCTATTGACTTCCTTCGTATCCCTACTTAAGCAGGTACTTTGTACCACTGCTTAAGCAACGTGCCAGTACCATGGTAAGTTTTTAATAAATGCTTCTTGACTAAATAACTTACTGAAATAGTACAAATCAAGAATGATAGGAGCAGGTCCTTTCAGCTAATGCTTTCTCCCCCAAAATTTCAGGCTTTGCTTGGGGCAAGGTCCTGGCTTTTTTGACTAACCATGCCTCCTACTAGGATCCTATTCCCACTGTTTCCCCAGGCCATCTGGATCCCAAAGAAGACGTTCATTGGGATGACACTTGTGGAATACTAATACTAATTCTGGGGTATGGACATTATATGCTGATTTCCCAAATTGTCTCCTTTGGTCTATACCAGTGATTCTCAATATGTGGTCCAGAGAATCCTGAGAGTTTCTGAAACCCTTTCAGAGGGTCTACAAATTCAAAATTAGTTTTTGTTTCTAATCTGCTAGGTAGCTACAAAAATAGCCCATGTAAAAAACCAAAACTCTTTGGACAGATCCGCAATCATTTTTAATAATACAAAGAGACAGAAGTTTGAGAAACACTGGTCTATACTACTACCAGATCACTTATATACTGGAAGCTGCCTCATTATCTCTCATGAGATATCTCAATGAGATAATCAGACTAAAGGTTACCCTAAATGGTATCTTCTTCCTGTGAAAAGGGTATAGTTTAAAGTAAGATGAACACTCCCCAACAACTACTCAGAAAAAGAAATAGAGAATGAGAATGGAAACCCCAAAGGGAAGGACACAGGTCTGATTACCACCATGATGGGGAAGAGCCTGTTGGCCTTTAAAAGGCTGCTAGTACAGAAGGTGCAGGAAGGGAGCTAGGTTTGCTCCCCTATAGTCAAAAGCTCCCTGCTGCTGCTATGGTAGGGGTAAATCTATGTAAGTGCCATAGAACCTGCTCATAGGGGGCTGTATAAGTCAGCCTGAACAGCCGCCAACTTTCCCAGGAGTTTTTGATTGTAAGAACTGAAGTGTGGGTGTTGAATATGAAAGAATGGAGGGAATAACCAGAATTCCCTTGGACAGATGGGTTCCAAGTGGATAAGTAGTCCTAGTCAAAATAACACAACTCCATAAATAGCCCAAACATTCTAGTAATAAGGGATTTCACACTAGGGTTCAGGACATGTACTCCATCTACACCTTGGATTAGGGAGAATATACTATGGAAAGGGGAATCTTTGCCTGACAGTGTATGGAAAATACAATATAAAAGTCTGAGATAAATTGGGAACACTAAGAGGAAATGATATAAAACAGAAGGCTTGTGAATCCAAAGAGCTCCTTCTGGAAGAGCCAGGAGGTGGCCATGGTCAAAGGTCTAACCCAGGCAAAAAGTGATCCATCTGGGTTTAAAGATGGTGGCCCTCTAACTATAACTCCAGGTCAGGTACAAGGTGGCAGAGTGAGTATACAATTCAGATGACCAGAGATACTGGCCAATGATAAGTCAACTTTATGGCCATTAAAAGTCACCAGCAAAACTGCCAAAGGGAAAAATGTGTGGTCTGGATGGATTTATAGGAAAATGCTATTAGACTATTGAAAGACAAATAGTTAAGCTATACAAATTAGTTCCCAAACTAGGAAAGTAAAAAACTCTGCCAAGTTCCTTTTGAGACAAATATAGTCCAAATACTGGACTAAGGAAGGCTAAAGCAAAGTAAGGTAAAAATAGACCAATATCATTCACAAATACCAATTCAAAAAATTTAAAACCACATCGCAGGTAACGATATATAAGGTTTCCAAAAGATAGTTGTGGCTTGCCCCCCAACATGATATGACAGGTTTTTTTACTTTTATTCCCCCCCAAAATCACCCCTTGGTATAACTTCCCCATTTTTGTCAAAGGCATCCTTCTAGTCACCCTAATGTACAACCTCAGAATCACACTCAACTCTTTCTTATCTGTCACTCTTATAGCCAATAATCAGTTGCCAAGGTTTGTTGAGACTAAATTAGGCAGGAGGCAGCTAAATGGTACTGCAGTGGCTAGAGTGCAGGGCTTGAAGTTAAGAAGTCTCATCTTCCCAAATTCAAATCTAGATTCAAACACTTACTAGCTGTGTGACTCTAGGCCAGTCACTAGACCCTGTTTGCCTCAGTTTCCTCATCTGTAAAATAAACTGTAGAAGAAAATGGCAAACCACTACAGAAGTTTTGTCAAGAAAAATCCAAATGAGGTCACAAAGAGTCACAAAGAAGGAGGGACTAGATGTGACAGCAAGAATCATGTTCTAACGAATCCTATCACAGGTACCTAACTAACCCTGTGACCCTGGGCAAATCATTTGATCTGTTTTAAGCTCAGTTTCTTCAACTGTAAAATTGAGGTTAAAATAGCACCTATTATGAAAATCAAGTGGATTCACATTTGTAAAGGGTTTTTCAAGCCTCCAAGGTTTATATAAACGCTAGAAATTATTTGCTACCCATTCTCTTGCTATACCTTCAGTCTCCATGGCCCTCATCAATTCATCTGTGTTATTAGTGTCCCAAGAGTGGTCCCCTTACATCCAGAGTGTGTCTCTCTGTCTCTGTCTCTTTCTCTGTGCTCCCATTCATCTGCTACCAGAGTGATATGTATAAAAACCAGTTCTGATCTTTTCATAAGCCTACTAAAAAACTTCCAATGGCTCTCTAGTCTCTCTCTGTCTCTCTCTCTCTGCTCCCATTCATCTGCTGCCAGAGTGATATGTCTAAAACACAGTTCTTACCTTGTCACAAGCTTACTCAAAAACTTCCAGTGGCTCCCTATTACCTCAAAAATCAAAACCTATACCCTCTAACATATAAAGCATTTTACACTCTGGCTTCAGCCTCCTTTTCCAGATTTTCTGTTCTAGTCAAGATGACCTTGCAAACCAGCAATTACCAGTTTGTACTGACCCCACCAATGCATCCTTCCCATAACTACACTCCATTCATACATGTGCACTGAAATAACTGACTTTCCAAGAGTGATATGACCAATGCCATGAAAGTGATAACATCTGAAATAAATAAGTGTTGTTGCCTGTCAATGACTTGTTTTCAATGTTCATTAAAGAATCATGGACTTTGCGCTGGAGGGGAGATTAAAAGCCATCTAGTCTAACTCCCACCCTTTTTTAAAATAAGAGGAAACCAAGGTTCACAAATGGTAAGTAAATTGTGCAACATCACTCAAGTATTAAGTAGAAGATATAATTTGAATTCTGGTCCTTGAACTTGAGAGTCAGTGCTATTTTCACTGACACTGCTATTTATTACTTGACTGAGCCCCTAGAGGTGGCCTTCATGAAATGATTTCTAGGGTCCTATGTGCAATAGAATTTTCACCTAAAGACAAAAAGTATTAATAAAGTACTTGGGGACAGGAAAGCAACATTCACTAAAAGTCAGCAGAGCTTCTTCAGGAGCACTTCATGCCAGATTAACCCCATTCCCTTTCTTGACAGGATAACTAAGCTGGTTAAAGATATGTAGCTCTGTGAATTGAAAGTCTGTATGGGAGAAATAATGATGGTGACATAGGAAATTCAAAGACTAGAAAAGTCTATTTCTGGAAGGAATGCCCTTAGTAGCAGTTCTCTAAGCCAATGAAATCACAGGTATTGATTTAAAAAAAAATATTACCAAAGATATGAGTACAATCTGCAGGAACATCAGTTTGCTTTGATTTTCTATTTCATGGTGGTAGTGATTCCCCAACAGTGGCCCTCTTGCTAAGGTGACCACAGAGTTGATCAGAGTATCAACAGCTCAGAACTAAATCATCACTACTACAAGAAAAAGAAGACCAAGCACAGCCCCTATTTATAGTCCATGTAACGATCAAAGTGCACACAGAAGAGATAGCACACCTTAGTGAAGCAGTGATAGAAATCAACGGAGGGGACAAACAAGTAAACTGGGATTTATGAATTTTTCTGAAAAGTACAGATGGTTTTTTTTTCAAATTAAAACATTTGAAATACAAGTGTCGACATCTGGCACCATAAAAGGTAACTCAGGATAGTGTAATATGGCTGAGGAAAGAAAGTGTTCATATCTGAATATTTTAAGAACTATTTCCACATACTGCTGATGGAAAGAAAAATCTGCACATCACATTTGGACAGATCCGGAGAAAATAATGTGACTTGGTCTGCCACATCTACCTCATGGGATTGAGGGCATTCTACCAAGTGGAATGAACCTTTTAAAGGGAAAAAACCACTAGGAATGATTAATTTTAACATGTAGTCCAAGAGTCCACAAAATGTACAGTTGAAATGAGCAAAATCGATTGGCTATTAAGTTCTCTTTGAAGGGGATTCTAAAGCATCCCTGGAATACATCCTTACTAGGTGGGAGTCTATGGAGAAGAGTATTTGCTTTCAAGTCAGGGGAACTAGGCATGAATCCTGACATAATCATTAGCTATGTGTGTGAACTTTGGGAAATCACTTCCTATTTAAAACCCTCAATTACTTCATCTCAAAAATAAGAATGTTGGACCAAATGATCTCTAAGGAGTGTCCCTTTTGGCTCTAAATCCATGGCTTTCCTAAAATTCTAGATTTGAACCCAGGTTCCCTGACCCTAAAAGCAGCTACCTTACTGTAGAATAGGAAGGAAGCATATCCCCATTAAAATATCATCTTGTAGGAATAGTACATAACCTGGCATTGGTGTATATATATTTCAAGATCACTGATTTCCTTTGTAATACTATATATATATATTTTTTTTTAATTTTTATAACATTTTTTTGACAGTACATATGCATAGGTAAGTTTTTTAACAACATTATAACTTGCACTCCCTTCTGTTCTGAATTATTCCCCTCCTTCCCTCCACCCCCTCCCCTAGATAGCAGGCATTCCCATACATATTAAATATCTTATAGTATATCCTGGGTACAATATATATGTGCAGAACCGAATTGTTGTTGTTGCAATAGAAGGATTGTATTCTGAAGGTAAAAATAATCTGGGAAGAAAAACAAAACAAAACAAAAAACAATGCTCACAGTTTACACTCATTTTCCAGTGTTCCTTTTCTGGATGTAGCTGATTCTGTCCATCATTGATCAATTGGAATTGGATTAGCTCTTCTCTATGTTGAAGATATCCACTTCCATCAGAATACATCCTCATACAGTATCATTGTTGCAGTGTATAATGATCCCTTAGTTCTGCTCATTTCACTTAGCATCAGTTGATGCAAGCCTCTCTGTATTCTTCCTGTTGGTCATTTCTTACAGAACAATAATATTCCATAAGATTCATATACCATAATTTACCCAACCATTCTCCAATTGATGGACATCCATTCATTTTCCAGTTTCTAGCCACTATGAAAAGGGCTGCCACAAACATTTTGGCACATACAGGTCCCTTTCCCTTCTTTAATATGTCCTTGGGATACAAGCCCAGGAGTAGTATGGCTGGATCAAAGGCTATGCACATTTTGATAACTTTTTGGGCATAATTCCAGATTGCTCTCCAGAATGGTTGGATTCTTTCACAACTCCACCAACAATGCATCAGTGTCCCAGTTTTCCCACAGCCCCTCCAACATTCATCGTTATTTGTTTCTGTCATCTTAGCCAATCTGACAGGTGTGTAATGATATCTCAGAGTTGTCTTAATTTGCATTTCTCTGATCAATAATGATTTGGAACACTCTTTCATATGAGCGGAAATAGTTTTAATTTCATCATCTAAAAATTGTGTGTTTATATCCTTTGACCATTTATCAATTGGAGAATGGCTTGATTTCTTATAAATTAAAGTCAATTCTCTGTATATTTTGGAGATGAGGCCTTGATCAGAACCTTTAACTATAAAAATGTTTTCCCAATTTGTTACTTCCCTTCTAATCTTGTTTGCATTAGTTTTGTTTGTGCAGAAACTTTTTAATTTGGTGTAATCAAAATGTTCTATTTTGTGATCAATAATGGTCTCTAGTTCTCCCTTGGACACAAACTCCTTCCTCCTCCACAAGTCTGAGAGGTAAACCATCCCCTGTTCCTCCAATTTATTTATGATTTCATTCTTTATGCCTAAATCTTGGACCCATTTTGATCTAATCTTAGTATGTGGTGTTAAATGTGGGTCCATGCCTAGTTTCTGCCATACTAATTTCCAGTTTTCCCAGCAGTTTTTGTCAAATAATGATTTCTTATCCCAAAAGTTGGGATCTTTGGGTTTGTCAAACAATAGATTGCTATTTTTATTCACTATCTTGCCCTGTGAACCTAACCTATGCCACTGATCAACTAGTCTATTTCTTAGCCAATACCAAATGGTTTTGGTGACTGTTGCTTTACAATATAGTTCTAGATCAGATACAGCTAGACCACCTTCACTTAATTTTTTTCATTAATTCCCTTGAAATTCTCGACCTTTTGTTGTTCCATATGAATTCTGTTGTTATTTTTCTAGGTTATTTAAATAGTTTCTTGGAAATCTGATTGGTATAGCACTAAATAAATAGATTAGTTTAGGGAGTATTGTCATCTTAATTATATTCGCTCGGCCTATCCAAGAGCACTGAATGTCTTTCCAATTATTTAAATCTTATTTTATTTTTGTGGCAAGTGTTTTGTAATTTTGCTTATATAATTCCTGACTCTCCTTTGGTAGATATATTCCCAAATATTTTATACTATCGACCATTACTTTGAATGGAATTTCTCTTTTTATCTCTTGCTGTTGGATTGTGTTGTTAATGTATAAAAATGCTGAGGATTTATGTGGATTTATTTTGTATCCTGCGACTTTGCTAAAAATCTGAATTATTTCTAATAGCTTTTTAGCAGAGTCTTTGGGGTTCTCTAAGTATACCATCATGTCATCTACGAAAAGTGACAATTTGATTTCTTCATTTCCTACTCTAATTCCTTGAATCTCTTTCTTGGCTCTTATTGCCGAGGTTAGCGTTTCTAGTACTATATTGAATAGTAATGATTGGGTAAAACAGCAAATCATAGACATAATTAATAACTTCACCCAAGAAAATGACAATAATGAGACATCATACCAAAATGTGTGGGATACAGCCAAAGCAGTAATAAGGGGAAGTTTTATATCTCTACAGGCCTACTTGCATAAAATAGAGAAAGAGAGGGCCAATGAATTGGGCTTACAACTAAAATTGCTAGAAAAGGAACAAATTGAAAACCCCCAGACAAGCACAAAACTTGAAATTCAAAAAATAAAAGGTGAGATTCATAAAATTGAAATTTAAAAAACTATTGAATTAATTAATAAAACTAAGAGTTGGTTTTATGACAAAACCAACAAAATACACAAACCTTAATAAACCTGATTAAAAAAAGGAAAGAGAAAAAGCAAATTGTTAGTCTTGAAAATGAAAAGGGTGAACTCACCACTAATGAAGAGGAAATTAGAACAATAGTTAGGAGCTACTTTGCTCAACTTTATGCCGATAAATTCGATAATTTAAATGAAATGGAAGAATACCTTCAAAAATATAGCTTGCCCAGATTAACAGAGGAAGAAGTAAGTAGTCTAAATAGTCCCATCTCAGAAAAAGAAATAGACCAAGCTATTAACCAACTTCCTAAGAAAAAGTCCCCAGGACCAGATGGATTTACAGGTGAATTCTACCAAACATTTAAAGAACAACTAACTCCAATGCTATGTAAACTATTTGAAAAAATAGGGATTGAAGGAGTCCTACCAAATTCCTTCTATGACACAGACATGGTACTGATACCTAAACCAGGTAGATCGAAAACGGAGAAAGAAAACTATAGACCAATTTCCTTAATGAATATTGATGCTAAAATCTTAAATAAGATATTAGCAAATAGACTTCAGAAAATCATCCCCAGGATAATACACTATGACCAAGTGGGATTTATACCAGGAATGCAGGGCTGGTTTAATATTAGGAAAACTATTAGTATAATTGACCATATTAATAATCAAATTAATAAAAACCATATGATCATCTCAATAGATGCAGAAAAGGCATTTGATAAAATCCAACATCCATTCCTACTAAAAACGTTTGAGAGTATAGGAATAAATGGACTATTCCTTAAAATAATAAGGAGCATATATTTAAAATCTTCAGTAAATATCATATGTAATGGCGATAAACTAGACCCTTTCCCTGTAAGATCAGGAGTGAAACAAGGTTGCCCACTATCACCATTACTTTTCAATATAGTACTAGAAACGCTAGCCTCGGCAATAAGAGCCGAGAAAGAGATTCAAGGAATTAGAGTAGGAAATGAGGAAATCAAACTATCACTCTTTGCAGATGACATGATGGTATACTTAGAGAACCCCAAAGACTCTGCTAAAAAGCTATTAGAAATAATTCAGAATTTTAGCAAAGTCACAGGATACAAAATAAATCCACATAAATCCTCAGCATTTTTATACATTAACAACACAATCCAACAGCAAGAGATAAAAAGAGAAATTCCATTTAAAGTAATGGTCGATAGTATAAAATATTTGGGAATATATCTACCAAAGGAGAGTCAGGAATTATATGAGCAAAATTACAAAACACTTGCCACAAAAATAAAGTCAGATTTAAATAATTGGAGAGACATTCAGTGCTCTTGGATAGGCTGAGCGAATATAATTAAGATGACAATACTCCCTAAACTAATCTATTTATTTAGTGCTATACCAATCAGACTTCCAAGAAACTATTTAAATAACCTAGAAAAAATAACAACAGAATTCATATGGAACAACAAAAGGTCGAGAATTTCAAGGGAAGTAATGAAAAAAAAAATTAAGTGAAGGTGGTCTAGCTGTACCTGATCTAGAACTATATTGTAAAGCAACAGTCACCAAAACCATTTGGTATTGGCTAAGAAATAGACTAGTTGATCAGTGGCATAGGTTAGGTTCACAGGGCAAGATAGTGAATAAAAATAGCAATCTAATCTTTGACAAACCCAAAGATCCCAAATTTTGGGATAAGAAATCATTATTTGACAAAAACTGCTGGGAAAACTGGAAATTAGTATGGCAGAAACTAGGCATGGACCCACATTTAACACCACATACTAAGATTAGATCAAAATGGGTCCAAGATTTAGGCATAAAGAACGAAATCATAAATAAATTGGAGGAACAGGGTATGGTTTACCTCTCAGACTTGTGGAGGAGGAAGGAGTTTGTGTCCAAGGGAGAACTAGAGACCATTATTGATCACAAAATAGAACATTTTGATTACACCAAATTAAAAAGTTTCTGCACAAACAAAACTAATGCAAACAAGATTAGAAGGGAAGTAACAAATTGGGAAAACATTTTTACAGTGAAAGGTTCTGATAAATGCCTCATCTCCAAAATATACAGAGAATTGACTTTAATTTATAAGAAATCAAGCCATTCTCCAATTGATAAATGGTCAAAGGATATGAACAGACAATTTTCAGATGATGAAATTAAAACTATTTCCGCTCATATGAAAGAGTGTTCCAAATCACTATTGATAAGAGAAATGCAAATTAAGACAACTCTGAGGTATCATTACACACCTGTCAGATTGGCTAAGATGACAGGAACAAATAACGATGAATGTTGGAGGGGCTGTGGGAAAACTGGGACACTGATGCATTGTTGGTGGAGTTGTGAAAGAATCCAACCATTCTGGAGAGCAATCTGGAATTATGCCCAAAAAGTTATCAAAATGTGCATAGCCTTTGATCCAGCCATACTACTCCTGGGCTTATATCCCAAGGACATACTAAAGAAAGGAAAGGGACCTGTATGTGCCAAAATGTTTGTGGCAGCCCTTTTCATAGTGGCTAGAAGCTGGAAGATGAATGGATGTCCATCAATTGGAGAATGGTTGGATAAATTATGGTATATGAATGTTATGGAATATTATTGTTCTGTAAGAAATGACCAACAGGAAGAATACAGAGAGGCTTGCATCAACTGATGCTAAGTGAAATGAGCAGAACTAAGGGATCATTATACACTGCAACAATGATACTGTATGAGGATGTATTCTGATGGAAGTGGATATCTTCAACATAGAGAAGAGCTAATCCAATTCCAATTGATCAATGATGGACAGAATCAGCTACATCCAGAAAAGGAACACTGGGAAATGAGTGTAAACTGTTATTTACCTTCTGAATCCAATTCTTCCTGTGCAACAAGAAATTCGGTTCTACACACATATATTGTATCTAGAATATACTGTAATATATTTAACATGTATAAGACTGCTTGCCATCTGGGGGAGGGGGTTGGGGGAGGAAGGGAAAAAAATCTGAATAGAAGTGCATGCAAGGGATAATGTTGTAAAAAATTACCCATGCATATGTACTGTCAAAAAAAAGTTATAATTATAAAATAAAATAAAAATTAAATTAAAAAAAAAGAACTAGATAACATTTTGAAAAAAACAAAACAAAACAAAAAAAATCATTAAAAAAAAAAAAAGAATAGTAATGGTGATAGTGGGCAACCTTGTTTCACTAATCCTATATATTTTAATAATTTAAACACATTATTCTCAGAAAGGGTCAAATAGGTTTCACCAAGCAAGCCGTCAAAGAAGCCATGACATAAAAAAGGATTAAAGTCTACATTCTAGAATATGTCAATTTATGAATGGTACTCACAAAGAGGCAGTTTTTGGTGGCTAGAGGGCTAGCCTTAGAGTGGTCAGAATACGGGACTTAATAGGCCATCTAATCCTAATTACTTGTGTTAAGATGGGAATCTGAAACCAGAGAAGTGACTTTCCCATAATCATATAGTACTAATAAAAGACAGTATTGGATTCCAATTCTTAGACTATCCCATTAGAAGATCTTTCTACTACATTAATTTCTTCATTCTAATGATGTGAATAGATTTACAAGCAGGCAACTGTCCCTCCTATCATCCCCATTTGGTACACCATTTCCCATCAAGGGCTGCTTCTGGTCTAGAAGAACTCAGGTTTGTTTTACTTCTCTCCTTTCTTACTGATGATTTTTTTAAAAGCAGACAAAACCAAAAACATAATAATTAACTCCATTGCATTACACTTCTCAAAGAACTTTGTGTAATTAGTACGTTAATTCCCCATGAATATACCTAAAGTGACATTCCAAACTAGAGTTTTATCATTTGCTGCAAAGGAAGAAAATAACTTACAAATTGCTTAAGAGTCTTTAGGGAAAGAAAAGAAAAGATGATTTAAAACAGCATGGTGTCTTCAGAAAAATCTTCTCTGCCCCTACCGGAATTGGGATCACTTAGAACCCAGTCTCTTTAAGGCATTTGATTTTGAGTACCTTGTTCCCAAAAGAAGACTTTTTAATGAGTCATCGGGGTTCCAAATCAATGGGCTGCTGGGTCAGCTAGGGACTTTCTAGAGTAGAGAGAGCATATATATAGTGTACCATTTTCAGATCCCAGAACCTCAGAGTAAGAAGGGATATCAAAGGCTGTCCAGTTCAACCACAAAAGAGACTGCCACCTCTGTCTCCACTCCTACTACTTCCTTCTTGGACAACATTCCCAACAAATCATTATCCAACTTTTGTTTAAAGACCTCTCTCTAGAGGAAGCACCATCAACATTCACCTTTGCAAAAAATTGTGTTCCAAATATTTCTCTTGCCTTCTCCTCTACTTCCTCCCATAATCAGCAAGGAGTTTCAACACAGACTAAATATGTGCAATGCTTTGAATCATCACATTTTGATAAGAGCAAAGTAGCAGAGAATATTTGGGTTTTGAAAGTCAAAGAGGTGAAGAAAAAGTATGAGTATTATTTTCCCCCACCCCATTTTATAAATGAGTAAATTAAGGTTCAGAAACATGATATGACTTACCTAATATAACTGAACTGCAACTTTAACTCATTGTCATCACTAGTTCTCATGACAACAATGAAAGTCTATTTGGGGAGAAAAACAATCCAGATTTTCTTATAAAATTCTGCTTGGGAGAGGTTACAAACTTATAAGGAAATAATAAGAGTCAAGATGGTAGATTAGGGGCAGTCACCGTTGAACTCTCCCAACATTTCCTTCTAAACAACTTTAAAATAATGCCTCATATCAAATTTTGCCATGATAGAGGCAATAAGGGGTGAGGGTGAGACATTTTTCTGGCCTAAAACAACTTGAGAAGTTGGCAGAAGAGGTCTGTGTCATCATGATGGAGAGCTGTCTGTAGCGTGCACAGACACACACAGATAGCAACAGCAGCTTTAGCAGCAGTAGTAGCAGCAGCTTTGGGAACTCTCAGACTAGAGTCTGTAAGAGGATCAGACAAACTGGTCAAAAAAGATTACAAAGACTTCTTTGCTGGCAACAGATGTAGATGGCACTGATTGTCAACTCTATTGCCCATATATGCTGTTTTGAGTTATAATTCCAAAGGTGGAGAGGAGCGCAGATCAGTGAAAAAGGTATCAAAGGGCTCTGGTTAGAGTTCTGAAACAAAGAAGAGCACTAGTGTTTGTGTCTTCAGATGATATGAGGCCTCAACTGGGTAAAGACCAGAGCACAGAACGCAACTCCTTGAAAGCAGAGAAAACGTGCAGAACTCCCAGAACAAGCTCTGAAAACAGCAGCACAAAATAGCTTGAAGCTTGGGAGAATACCGCCCCATCTCAAAGTGAACAGAGTCCAATTTGTATATAAAGTTCAAAGTCAAAAATAGGCTGGGGGAGGGCAAAGCAAGCAAGCAACAACAACAAAGAATTTTCCATAAGAGGCTAATAAAATGGCAAAGAAGACCAAAACATAAGCTCAGAAGATTTGAAACTAGCTACCAAAAAGCCTCAAAGAAAAATGAAAATTGGACCCAAAACCAACAAGAATTCCTGGAATAGTTTAAGAGAGAGAGAGAGAGAGAGAGAGAGAGAGAGAGAGAGAGAGAGAGAGAGAGAGAGAGAGAGAGATGCATTATAGAAGAAAAATTGGGAAAAGAAATAAAAGTAAGGTTACTGAAAAAGAGCAGTGGTTTAGATGGCTAATTTCAACCAACTCATTTTATAGAGGATAAAATGGAGGCCCAAAGAGGGGAAATGACTCATCCAAGCTCACCCAAGTAGCAAGTAGCAGAGCCAGCATCCTAATTCAGGTCCTATAACTCCAAATTAAATATTCTTTCCACTGAATCACATTGACTATTGCTTCCCTTTTGCTTTTCTGGGTACTTCTTTAGACTTTAAAATAAGTCTATATTAAATGCCTACTATACTTAAGGCACTATTCTCAGTGCTAAGAACACAAAAAGAGAAAAATATACAGTTCCTGTTCTTTAAGGAGTTTACATTTGGCAATGTGGTAGTGGGGGGGGGGAGTGAGGCAAAAGGAGAGGACAACCTGTACACAGAGAGATATAATATTGTTCCTATTGAATTGTTTCATTTCTGTCCGATTCTTCACAATCCCATTTGGGGTTTACTTGGCAGAGCTATTGGAATGGTTTGCCATTTCCTTTTACAACTCAATTTACAGATGGGGAAACTAAGGCAAACAGGATTAAATGACTTGCACAGAGTCATAGAGCCAGTGTCTGAGCCTGGATTTGAACTGAAAAAGATAGTCTTTCTGACTCCAGGCCAAGCACACTAACTACCGTGCAGCCTAGCTGCCAAAATCACTCCCTTATCCCATGACACCAATCAATACCCCACAGTCCATAATGCTTTTCAAAGCCTTCACTTTATCCTACCATCCCTTTAAGTTTTCTTCCTATATCTCACCACTTCTTTTTTTTTATTTAAAGATTTTTATTTTCAAAATATATACATGGATAAATTTTGACATTCACCCCTGCATAATCCTGTGTTCTAACTTTGTCCCTCCCTTCTTCCATCCTTTCCCCCAATCAGCAAGTGATTCAATATATGCTGAACATGTGCAATTCCTCTATACAGATTTCCACAAATGTCATGCTGCACCAGAAAAAGAGGGAAAAAAAAAGACAAAATGCAAGCAAACAACAAAAAGTAAAAATATTATGTTATGGTCCACATTCCGTTCCCACTGCCCTCTCTCTGGGTACAGATGGCTTTCTTCATCAGAAGACCACCAGAACTGGTCTGAATCACCTCGCTATTGAAGAGAGCCACGACCATCAGAATTGATCATCGTCTAATCTCGTTGTTGCCATGTATAATGATCTACTGGTTCTGCTCATTTCACTCAGCTATCAGTTCATGTCAGTCTGTCCAGGACTCTCTGAAATCATCCTGCTGGTCATTTCTTACAGAATAATAATATTCCATAATATTCATATACTCTAACTTATTCAGCCATTCTCCAGCTGATGGATATCCACTCAGTTTCCAGTTCCTTGCCACTACGAAAAGAGCTGCCAAAAACATTTTCACACATGTTGGTCCTTTTTGCTCCTTTAAGATCTCTTTGGGATACAAACCCAGTAGAAACACTGCTGGATCAAAGGGTATGCACAGTTTGATAGCCCTTTGGGCATAGTTCCAAATTGCTCTCTAGAATAGTTGGATCCATTCACAACCCCACTACCGAGGCATTATTGTCCCAGTTTTCCCACAAGCCCTGCAACATTCCTCATTATCTTTTCCTGTCGTTTTAGCCAATTTGTATCTCACCATTTCTTGACAGTTAAATTCCTTGAAAAAGCTATTTAGATTTGTTGCCTCCACTTCCTCTTCTGTCACTTTTCAGACCCTTCCTCACAATCTAGCTTTATCTCTCAATTGACATTGTTCTCTCCAAATTGACCCCTGATTCCTTAATTGCATTATAGAATGATCTTTTCTCAGAGTTTTTGTCCCCATTCCTCTTGACTTCAGTGAATAAAACTGACACTATTTGCCATACCCTCCCTCTGAATATTCTTTTATTTCTGGGTTTTCATGATACTGCTTGTTCTCCTTTCTGTCTGGTCATTCAGTCTCTTTTGGTAGTCCATCATCCTACCATGTAGCCCTGTCCTGAACCCTCCTCTCTCTGCACAATCTCTCTACTTCTTTGACTTCATCAACTTCTGCGCATTTAACTTATCATCTCTACGCATTTGACTACCACACCTATATATCCAGCCCTCAAATCTCTCCTGAGCTCCAGCCATACATTTCCAACCACTCACTGAATATTTCAAACTGAATATCCTTTTATCTGTGAACCTAACTGCTTACTGAATATTTCAAACTGGACACCCCATAGACACCTCAAATTCACCGTATCTTAAAGCAGAAATCCTACTCCGTCTAACTTTTTTTCTAGCTTCCTTATTCTTATTAAAGATGGAACTACCCTTGTAGTCATTCAGATTTGCAGTACTGGAGTAATACTTGACTTGTTTGCCAAGTCTCATCCATTTTATTCCCTAATATTTTTTACATCCATCCATGCTCTCCACTTAGATGATCAATAAATATTTATTAAGTGCCTGTGTGCCCAACACCATGCTAAGCAATGGGGATTCAAAGAAATCTGCTCTTGAGTAGGTTACAGTCTAATGGGGGAGGCCACATGCCAGCAACTAGGTATAGACAAGCTATAGAACTGATGACCTTATTTCAATCCCTCATTACCTCTGGCCTTCTAATTTGTCTCCCTGAATTCAGCCTCTTCCCTCTCCAGACCATCTTACAGCCCATGTCTAATCAAGTCACTGCCTTCCTCACAAACGTTTAATATTCACCTATTATGTAACTCTTTAAAATAAATAATTTCACTCTACACAAATGAGATATTTACAGAAAAAGTAGTATTGCTGCAAAAACTCTTTGGGATACTGCTTTAGGATAAAGATCATTTTTCTCTTCCTAACCTGACCTTGGGATCTCTTAAGAAAACCCTCTGTATATAAGTCAGACTCTTCTAGAAAGTTCTTGAGGTAGAGTGGGTTGGAATATATCTGGTGCTTTTGATGCTTCCCTAAAAGGATACATATAGTGTGTTCTTTTAGCATGTTATTTAAGCAAACAATAAAATTCTCCCCTTCCCATCTTTTAAGTTACTTTCAACATATCATTTTAAAATTTTAAAATTAGTAATTTCTATCTATTTCAGGAATCATGTCAACCACTACCAGATTGGTATTGGGGGGGACAGAAGAATCGGGCCTTATTTTAAATAATGCCTTTGTCCAGTGTGCCATAACTCCATGCTTTTTTATTCTTAGAACACACTGATGAGAGTCGAGGGGGGGGGGGGAAGAGAAGGAAGGGGTCAGTATTCAAGAGGTCATTAAATTGTAGCCAACTTTTCCAGATTCTCTCTAGTTCCATCCATTCACCTCTTCCAGTAGTCTGTCTGCCTGCACAGTTTGTTTTCCTATCATGCTGATGGGAGTCAAGCATCATGTCCCTGGTTAACTGTTCATGTCATCCCCTTCAACTTTCTGAACCAAAGACAATTTTAGATGATGAAATTGAAAGGAGGAGAAATCCAGAACTAATTTGTAGAGGAAAATCATTTACAAATTTATAGTCTAGAAAGAAATTACAGGGTGATTTATTTCAAAGTAAAGTCTTGAATACCATAATTTTCTTCAAATTAAATTTTAAAGACAGATTACAGACTCTAACAAATGAAAATTTACAAAGCAAAACAGCATAGAAAATTCAAGTTTTTAAAAAAGCTTCCATAATCTAGAAAAACAACCATTTTCAGAGCTCCTAGATAAAGGGGAGGGAAGGTATGGAGGAATGCCATCCTTTAAGCCAATAAGAATTTCCCTAAAGGCAATGTAAATGTGAATACAGCATCATTTTGAATATGAACAAGATATACATATATGCAGTGATACATATGTGTGTGTATACATTCCTGCTGATGAAGACCATAACCCAGTCCAACATAATCTTAGAAAATCACCTGAGTTTCAGAGGGATTCAGTAGCCTTTCCAATGGCATATAGCTAACAAATGTCGGGGGAGGGTTGTGATTCACTTTCTTTCTCCTTTACCTTCTTATGCATAAGTATATATGTCTATGTACATTTGTGTACTCACACATGTGTGATTGTGAATGTGTTACAAAGTGACAACACACCAGTCTTGGAGCCAGGCTTGAAGAAGAAGATTCCTATTTAGCTATCTAACTTTGTGACCCTGGATAGGTGACATCTATGTGTGTCAGACAACATCCGGGGAATTATCCACTAAGTCAAAGACAGATTGTAGTCTTGGTTGGTGAAGGGCTTTCCCACATCGGGAATTCTATATGCTGACTAAATAACAAATGAGGTGAATATGGGCATAAACATATGTTTGTTGTATGTAATACACACACACACACACACACACACACATATATATATGCTCTGCCTTCTTTTTATGTCTCTTCAGAGCTTTGCATGGGTATATATTGAAGCGGTTCACCCATTTTCTATCAAGGGCAATGAATGATTCAGCTCTGGTAGCTCTCACATGATTCTTAAGGGGAATTTTGCATGCATTATTTCACATCTCATTATCAGCCACAGCAAAAGTTGAGTTACAGAAATGTTTTGAGCATGGCTTGTTCTCCAATGGAAAATATCATTATTATTTTATGATTGTACCAAGTAACTCAACCAAGAAAACGCCAAAGTTGAGTAAATTATGGCTGCTGAGGCTTTGCTAAATGACAGCTTAATTCTAACGGGGGAAAAAGATGTAATCAAAGGACACTGAACTGGTGAGTATGAGGCAGGCCCCCTCTGATTGCCAAAGGGCAGTACTGAGATTATTCAGGCCATCCAGCTGAAAGTGTGAGTCACTGCACATTCTCAGGACTTCTGTCACCAGCTAAGGACCAAATGATCTGAAGTGTATTACACTTACTCATAGATGTTCACAGGATACCCCACCATCTGATAGCAACCTAGGTACTGTTTCTGGACTTGATATGCCCCGGTGTGCTAATAAAGCTAATAGAGAATCCTTTATATCTTTAAGTGACATACCTTTGAGTCAATGAAATTTGGGAGATTTGGTCATTTTCTTTACCCTATAATTCTTCATTTTCTTTGATCTAGGTTATTCAAAAAAATGTTGGGCCTGGAGTCAAGAAGACTTGACCTTAGATACTAAGAGCTATATGATTCTGTGCAACTTAACTAAGCTTCTGTTCGCCACCATTTCCTCAACTATGAAAGCAGGATAATCATAGCACATAGCTCCCAGGGTTGCTGTGAGGGTCAAATGAGATAATAGTCAAAAAAAATGCCTAGAATAATTTCTGGTATGTAGTAGGGGCAAACATAAATCCCCATATCAATAATGATAACAACTAATAATAAACACTATTACTGATTATGTTTTCCTTTATTAAAAGGAGAAATCTCTGAGACATAAAAAAAAAAACCCCAACCCTTCCTTGTGACTTGACATAATTTTTTTTTTTAAATCCTGATTCTAAGAGCAGGGGTTAGAGCAGGGGTGGGGAATGCCCAGCCCTCAAAATCATTTGCTTTGGTCTTCCCACTACTTGAGTTCTATAAATTGATGAATTTGTAGGTCCCAAGAATATGTTGTAAATATTCAAATGGCTCTTGGCAGAAAAAAGGTTGCTCATCCCCCTGAGTTAGGAGAAGAGTGGAACAAGAGAGAAATATGACAACTATCTTTCCCATTGCTGGACCAATCACATTTATCAAAACCATTTATATGTGTGTAGATAAAACCAAAATAGAATCAAACCAGTGAATCCAGTAGCCCCACATATGAATATTATTCACATAAACTAAATGCTACTGTTTTTGGAGGGAGGGGACTAGTATAGAGCTTACTGTTAGCTAATGAATACTTTTAATATTTTTATTTGCCCCAGTTACACGGAAAACAATTTTTTCCATTTGTTTTTAAAACTTTGAGTTCCAAATTCTCTCCCTTCTTCCCCCCACCATTGAGAAGGCACATGTGAAGTTAAGGAAAAATATTTCCATAAAAGTTATGTTGCAAAAAATCCCCATAGATTTCACTTCCCCCCCCCAAAAAAAAAGAACCCTCAAGAAAAAAAAAGTATGCTTCATTCGGTATGCAGACACAATCAGTTTTTTCTGCATATAGATACCATTTTCCATCACTAGTCCTTCAGGATAGTCTTGAATCATTGTATTGCTAAGAACTGCAAAGTTATTTACAGCTGATCATCCCTCAACTTTGGTATCACTATGTACACAGTCCTTTTCACTTTGCTTGAGCTCTTGGAGGATATTTCATATTTTTCTGATGGTATCCTGCTCATTGATTGAATTTTTCCTTAAACAAATTTATTTTTCAACATACTGAGGACATTTGTTTTTATAATCACAGTCCTTTCTAGAAATTATTGCCACTCCCCTCCTTTCCTACTTATCCCTCTCTTCTACCTCAGTCTTGAAAGGAACTTTCACTTCTAAGAAGTAAAAACAATGAACCAAAATATCTACTACACTATATTGACTATGTTTAACAATGTATCCAGGATTTTTAACATTCTAGGTTTACCTTAAACCTTTTAGTGTGTTTTTTTTCCTTTCATTTACATTGTTGTAACGATTGTTACAGTGTTCTGTAGTGCATTGTTTTAAGTGATAGGAAGTATGCAAAGTACTGGAAGTTCCAAAAACTGGACGGCAATCATTACACGGGCTAGGGGCAGCTAGATGGTACAGTAGATAGAACACTAGGCTTGGAATCAGGATGATGCATCTTCTTGAGTTCAAATGCAGCCTCAGATACCCACTGTCTGTGTGACCCTGGGCAGTTCACATAACCCTGTTTGCCTCAGTTTCCTCATTTCTAAAATGATCTTGAGAAGCAAATGCCAAATCACTCCAATATCTTTGTCAAAAAAAACCCAAATGAGGTCACGGAGAGTTGAACACAACTGAAAAACGACTGAACGACAAATGATTAATTTTAAACTTTCTAAGCAGATGACTCCTCAACTATAATTGGGACTATTAGTACGATGACCTATCAAAACAGAATAGACCTGTTTCCCTCGCTTGTCCCGGATCAGTCAATGAAAATCTATTAAGCGCCTACTTCGTGTCAGACACAATGCTAAGCACTACAGTTACAAAGCAGGGCAAAAGACAGCCGCTGTTCTTAAGGAACTCACAGTCTAATGGAGGAAAGGAGAAATAACATACAAACAATTATGCACAAACAAGATATGTATGGGACAAAATGGAAATAATCAACAGAGGGAAAGCTCTTAAATTAAGGAAGATTTGAAAAAAAGCTGGCTATAGAAAGTAGCCTTCTGGGCTGGGGGACTGAAGGCAGCCAGGAAACCCAAGAGGCAGACATAAGGGAAGGAGAAAATTAGTCATGAGGAGGAGCCAGTGAAACGGTGGGCTTATTACAGATTGTGCTCACATAAGGGAATTTCAGAGTTCACAAACATTAAAGTGGTACATTTGTGGGTGATGACGAGATCATTCCCATGATCCATCTGTGTGTGAGTGTACCTGATGTGAGGTAGAGGAGTAGGTCACAGGAAATGAGTAAGGTATAGAATTGAGAAGTGTTTTTTAAAAGAGTATCATCAATATATATGCTGACACATTTCTTAGAATGCAGGCAGGAGATGAGGAGGAGAGAAAGGCTATGTCCTGAAGTCACTGAGGATAAAAAGAGAAATTCTTGAGATTGAAGACAACCCCTATCCAAATTTTAATACAATAGTACATAAGCACTGAGTGAAACTCAAAGGAGAAATTAATACATGGTGATGGTAGAAGGTAAGCTTGGATGTGGCAGTGGGGATCGACTTCTTTTCCACCAACTACCCTCCACCAACACACACACATACCTAGAGGAAAATGAAGAAAAGGGACAAAAAGAGAACCCAGGGATGCCATGATTGCCAACTTGGATTTCACCCTTTCTGATTCCTGCTAAAAGTTAACTGATTTTGAGCCATTACGTCCTACCTTCACTAACTGTGATACAAAATGATGGAAGCAGAGCTCAAGAAGGAGATGGGTTTTTGTTAAATTTTTCCTTTCTTTCACGTTGCAGAGGTTGGGGTTTAAGTGTCCAAATCTCATTGATATGTCTGAAATGGAGGAACGGTTTATATTAATTATTCTTTCGTTTATCTAAAATAAATACATTCCCCAATGACCCTTCAATAGATCTGTGATAGATCTGTGATTTCATATTCCAGGTATTCTCTCTATTGATACAGATGACATTCCCTCCACACCCTTCTTATCCTGTGTGATTATTGTCCATGGTTTTCGATAAAGCCCTCTCTTTAGACTGTATCCATGTAACTTGAGAGAGACTTTCTTTGAGGGTACCAATGTAGCACTGAGGCCATCTCTCACTCTCATAGCATCCAGATGGTGCAATGAATAGAACACTGGGTCTAGAGTCAGGACATGAGTTCAAATGATGCCTCAGACACTTATGAGCTGTGAGAAACTAGGGAAGTCATTTTAACTTGTCTACCTCAGTTTCTTCAACTATGAAATGGTAATGATAACAGGACCTACTTTTCAGGGTTGTTCTGAAGCTCAAATGAGTTGATATTTGTAAAAAAAAAAAAAAAAAAAAAAGCTTAGGACAGTACCTAGCACATAGTAAATGCTATATAGATCCTATACTTCCTTTATAGCATGGCTAGCCTTCTCTCAAGTCCTCCATAACAATTTCACACATCTAGAATAATACAATTGCAGAATAAGAAAGGACCTGAGAAGTCGATCAGTTCACCCAACGACCCTAAGGACGACTAACTTGATAGATACGCTTGGCAAAAGCTCTGGCAACCTCTGGGTGAAGACCTCCAAGGAGAGTGAGCCTGTTAGCACTACCAACAGGCTCACATACCATACACATGGCTTGCACCTCTGGGTAACTTGTCATTGGGATTTTTCTGAGATCCTGGTTTGAAATATTAGAGGATTCCCCGAATACAGGAAAAAGAGGATAACAATGGTAAAAAGGAGGACGGCATCAGAGGCAAGGAATGGAGGTCACTGAGAGTATCACGCAAACTACCTAAGGGCTTCAGTTTAAGGTCTTTAAGAAAAATCTTCCCTGCAATGCACTAGGAGCCACGTGATCCACTGGAAAGAGGGTTCAATTTAGAATATTAAGGCTTAGTTGAGCAGATTTCAGGTGGTTTTATTGTGCCTTCAAAAAAAGGTAATAGGTGCTCATGAGCCATAAAATCCAATTAAAACTAATAAGTGAAGTTTAAAAACACATAATTCAGAAATAAAAATGATAAAGCACAACTCTCTTTATGTGGTCACTGATTTAGGAAGTAAAGGAAATGACCTGCAGCCAGTTAGGACACAAAAAAGATTTTCTGACCACCTCTCAGAATAACAACTAGGTAGGCCAGGCCTGGAGAGGGGCTGAGTCTAGGGTTTGGAGAGAGGACAAGTTGGGGGTTCCAACAGCTCAAATAACACCAGAGGCTCTAATTTTATAGAGTCAGGGGCCTAGGACCCTCTCTGGTCCCACTATTCTCATCTATAAAATTAGGGGATCAGATTAACTGGCCAGAGAAGCCCTCTCTAAATCTATTGAGCCTCCCTGACCAATCCACAGACTTTTATTTAGCTTTTATTAGTTCAAGGCACAGTGACTGGCAAAACCAAGGGTCATCTTCCCCCTGTATTCCTCCTGCTGAACATCTCCTTCAATCTAGGACTATTGGTTATTGCCTTGGTTGTTGTGTCTTGGAAAAGGGTGGGAGAAGAGTTAAGAGGCAGTGGGATTGCCTTTTTTCGGCTGTTTGCTTCCAGCAACACCCACCTTTCAACTATAGGAAGTAAGTAAAGATCAGATACTTAAGATGATTTAGCTATTTAGAGATGTGGATTTTTAGAAGGAGAAAGGGTGTGTGTGTGTGTGTGTGTGTGTGTGTGTGTGTGTGTGTGTGTGTGTGTGTGTGTGGTGTGTATGTGTATGTGTGTGTGTTACTACTATGAATTTCTAAAATATGAGAAACACGCAGCACCTCAGATAACTGGCACTGACTCCTCCTGGGACATTTTCTAAGATTTTCCAGCCCCTCATTTATTTGTCTCCTTCCATCTCTTACCTTTGTCTTTCTGTCTTTCCCTCCCCCTCTTCCTTCTTATCCTCCCTTTCTACTTCCTTCTGGCCTTTTCTTTGCAGACCCCCAGTTCCATGGATCCCGTGATCTGCATTTTGGACATATGCAGAGCAAGGAGGCTGTGTGAACAGAAGGAATCCAGGTCTCCAACTCTGCAGCTTGCAAAATATTCAGCCACAGAATTGGCCTGGAGCCTCTAGACACTGGTTTTGCATAATCCTGCCTGCTTAACTACAAAGGTTTGGGTTTGTTTGGGTTTTTGTTTTGTTTTGTTTTGTTTTTTACTAGTTCATCTGCATATTCCTGCCTAATTCTGACACTCCAGCTAGATTCCTGTCCAATTAGCTGATGATCAAGCCTAGAATACTCCTGAGGTCCCACATGTGCTCAGGCTGCCTTTTGGATTAATCATAAGTCTCTGCTTGAAGAGGGAGCCATAAAACTCGGAGAGCGGGCCTACCCAACATTCCTGAGCCCTTCCAACTGATGTCTGCGTGGCACAGTCGGGGAGCCAGACACTTCTAACTCTCGGCACACCGCACAGTTGGGTAAACAGATTATATCCCAGAGTCGAAGCTATATGCGTAAATTAAATGAAATTGATTTTCTAAGATTCATTGAATGCCTCCTGTGTGCAAGGAATTGTCTGAGAAGATACACATTAGCTGTAAACATGAACAGCAGCAGAACAGAGAGAAGGCTGGTCTTGGAACCAGAAGCCTGGGTTGATGGCCTGCCATGGCCATTTGTCAACTTGTGTGGCCACAGCTAAGTCACTTAACCTTGGAATTGGTTTCCTCATTTGCAAGATCAACATAATGTTACTTGTACAACTTATCTCAATGGTAGTTGTGAAGACAGTGGTTGTAAGCCTCAAAGGGCTATAGTAATGGGGTGATTATTCTGATGAACAGATGCGTGCACAGACTGCAATCAGCCCCTTTCCTGCTCCAGGTGGACTTGCCAAAAGGAGACTTACATAGAGATAGATATAGAAAGAAACCTATATAGATCTTTATGTCTATATTTATGTCTCTAAATATATATATATATGTATGTATACACACATACTATATATATATAACATATTATATGTAACATGTAATAGATATTTATATGTGTGTATATGTATATATGTACATGTATATATATTTCTATATATACAGACATATATATGAGAGGTATCATGGCATGTTTGACAGAGTGCTGGGTTCAAATCCTCCCTATGGCCCTTAAAAGCTGTTGACCATAGATGAACCACTATACCTTTGGACTTTGGGCATGTCCCTAAGACTCCTGGGTAATGAAAAGGTTCCACTCTGTACATGTGAAGGGACTTCCTCCACCAAAGATCAAAGAGCTCTGACATTAAGAGATGCAAATATATAAATAGGTAGCTAGACTGAGAGCAATAACAACATTATTAGAGCTATATTATTATGGTTTTGACAGCCCTGCTGTTCTGAATATAGACACAGACTGAATTTCACTTAGCAGTAATAGCAATAACAGGTCCAGGCCTCAGCCTTCTCAGAACCCTCTCATTGCTTTGGCACTTAGCAATTTGGCACATCTCGAGATGTGGGCAGTCCAATGGCCCAAGCTCCATTCCAATGATGGCAGATGACTGATTCCACACCTTACTAGTCAGGTGTTGGTTACTGACACGCTCCTGAGGGGACCAAGTATTGGGGGCCACTCAGGCCTCCATACATTTCAGAATGATAACTGAGGGCCCACTGGGAAAGAAACAAGCAGGCTGGTGCCCAACCACTATGGGAAGAGCCTTTGTCAAGGGAGATTCATGAGACATTCAAGAGACGTTCGATGGCAGAGTAGTTGGTATTTTCTGATGTTGCTTTTGGACCTACCAGAGTCCACACTCCATGGGTTGTGACTTCTAAAATTAGGTAGGGCTAGCTTCCCGCCACTATACGGTATTAGAGAAGAACTGTAGTGAAAAATTAAAAAAAAAAAAACCCAACAACAAAAAACAGGCCCAGTGCAGAGACTGCTGTCCAAGAACAGGAGAAATTCAGAGATGACTCCTCACATTGGTCTCAGAAATATAATGGTTTTGGCTGCAGGAACTTTCTAAGACCTCCCATGTAATGAAGGAATCGAAGGACATTTCCTTTGAAATGTTGCCCATTCTCTAATATTTAGGTAGGAGTTGTCCATGGAAATTTCTTGGGTTAGATCCAGGGCCAGTGTCTTTTATTAGATTAGCTTCCCATAACCACCTCTCTCATTTACCCTTCTCTCTTGGTTGCAGTCACAAAGATCTTTTCCCTTATTTACCTTATTTGAAAGAGTTTCCTTCCCAGGGCCTTCTCCTTAGTTTCCTTTAAAAATTGAAACTAACTTCCTCTAGGAAAACTACCAGGTCTTCTTTGATATCCTTCAAACAGAAGACTTAGCATTTAATGCTCTAGATAACCCTACTCCACCTTGTCTTTTTCAGCATGATTTCATATCACTTCTTCTCCAGCTGACCTATCTCCCACCTCCCAGTCTTTGTATAAGACAATGCTTTACTCTTGCCAGGCACTCCTCCCTCTCTCAAGCTTTTGGGAATTCCTCAAATCCCTTCAAGCACCACTTCCTGCATTGATAACTAAGAGCACTCTCTACAGACCTATCTATCACCCTCCCCCAGACTAAATTGGAATCTGAATATATTCCGAATTTGCTTTTCTGTGTATGTGTTAGCCCACAGGAGAACATAAACTTCTTCTGAGCAAGATTTGCTTCCTTGTTCATTCCCCACTGCCTAGGGGCTAGCTAGGTGGCACTGCAGTGGATAGAGTGCTGGACCTGGAGTCAGGAAAACCTGAGCTCCAAGCCAGCCTCGGACACTTACTAGCTGTATGATCTTGGACAAGTCACTCACTTTGTTTGCCTCAGTTTCCTTATCTTTAAAATGAGCCAGAGAAATAAATAACAAACTGCTCCAATATTTTTGCCCAAAAAACCTAAGAAGGGTCACATAGACACAAGGGACACAACTGAAATGACCAAATATTTAATATGATAACTATGCACGTGGTTTAATTAATGCTTGATGACTGTGAATACTAAAACACCACAGACTATTGCCTGTTCTTTGATGGTAGACTCTTAAAGCTTTAAACGTATGGCACGTATTCTAAATAAGGATGAATACCTTTAAAGCCCACTGTAATCATATATATTCCATACGTACAGAACTCTGACAGAAAATACTAACACCGAACTGGGTACTTATTATAGCTTCTTTTTTTCCTTTTCTCTGGCCTGTTCTCTTGGCAAAGGACAGGCTTGCAGGAACAACACCTTTGCTGTCTATGTTGGGTGGCGGTCACTGTGATTTTATATTAACAAAAGCAAACAGAACTTTGCTACTTAGCATAATTATGAAAATCGATATGCCACAAAATCAATGTATACATGGACCTGACTATGCTGAGAATTAGAGGAAATTGTACTCTTTCCCCTTCACTTTAATTTACCGCAGAAAATAATTATAAGCTCTGGAAGAAACAATAAAATGGCTGTATACAACATTGTAAATTGAACGGACCTTGGCTCGATATTATTAGGAATGATTTAGTGAAAGCCTCTCTCCAGAACGGGAGCACGGTAATCAACAGCTAGCACAAACCTAAAGGAAATTCTTGCAAACTGCTTACTTGAGACTGACCAAGGAAATGAATGAGATCATTTTACCAGATGCCCAGAAAACAGGAAGGCCAGCCCATGTGAAAACCCCTCTAGGATAAAGGAAAAAAGGCAAAATATCTCAAAAGCTCTTGCTTCCTCTCTGATATCAGGCTTCTTCGGCTGTAAAATGAGAATCTTACAAGTTAGGATGGCATTTCAAAGTGCTTAGAGGTTGAAATAATAATAATTAAAATTTAGATAGATCTTACAATGTTCTAGGCACTATACTAAATACTTGATGTTTATTACAAGTATCAAATGAGATGATATTCAACCCTGGGAAGTAATTATTATAATACCCATTTTAAAGATGACAAAACTGAAGCAGACATGAAGTGACTTGCCCAAGTTCACACAGCTCAGTTGATTCCAGACCCAGTGTTTCCTCCACTTTGCCACCCAACTGCCTTTTAAATTGAGTGGGAGCTTTGCTTTTACACATTATAGCAGCTCAGAGAGACCTCAAAGACAGAGCATCTGTTCCAATCTGTATTGGAACATGAACTTCTACACATTAGACTCAAGTTATCCAGCTCTAGTTGGAAGATCTCCAGGAAATTCCAATGCTTGAAGCGCTTCAGTCCACTGGAAGACAGCTATTGTATTGGCCAGTCATTTGCTTCTTTGGAACTTATAGAATAACTTATACTGGATCTACAGCTGGAAGAAATGCTCAAGGTCATCTATAACCCAAACCACTCATTTTACAGATGAAAAAGCTAAGGACAGAAAATTTTTAGTTGAGTCCTTTTGGCAGCTAGGTGGCACTGGAGTGGATAAAGCGCCAGGCCCGGAGACAGGAATACTCCTCTTCTTGAGTTCAAACCAGGCCTCAGACTGTACTAGCAGTGTGACTCTGGATAAGTCACCTAGCTCTGTTGGCCTCAATTTCCTCACCTGTCAAATGAGATGGAAAAGAAAATGGCAGCCACTTCAGCATCTCTGCCAAGAAAACCCCAATTGGGGTCACAAAGAGTCACATATGACTGAAAACAAAACAAAACAAAACAAAACAAAACAAAACAAAACAAAAACAAAAAAACAAAAAAACGAATAGCATCTGGGGTCAATCAGAAAAAATGTATTCCTTCTTCAAAGGAATTGAAGAAGACAGCTATCAAATTCTCTCACCACCACTCTCCTTTACTTCACTCTCTTTCTTTAGTACCTTCAAAAAATTGGCTTTCCAGGATCTCTCTTCTTGGCTTTTGATTTTCCATCTGCTCTAGGATTTGTGTGGCCACTGAAATGTCTTTTCTGAAGTTCCAGTTGCTCTTCCTACAGAGTTAATTTCTTTTGGAGATTTTCCCTGCCTCCCCCCATTTTTTTTTATCCCAGAGTAGTTCTCTATTGCACTAAGACATTTCATTGCTTGTTCATTTTCTCCATCTCCCTACTAGCTTTTCTTTTCTTTTTAAAAAAAAAAAAAAGTTTTTATTTTTCAACTAATAGATATTATTTTCTCTCCCTCCTATCTTCCCCCACATCAGGAAAAAAAAAGAAAGAAAAACCCTTAAAACAAAGACAATTAGTCAAGCAAAACAAATTTCCACATGGGCCCTACCTAAAAGGTCTGTCTCCTCTTTTTCCTGGTAACATTTCCTCAGAAGAATCTTTTCCTTCCTCTCTTCCGGCTGCTGTAGCTTTTTTTGGTGTCCTTCTCACTGCTCTGAAGTGGTGGGGGGCGGGGGGTGAGGGTGGAGATGGAGCTGGACTTAGTGATGTGCATGTTCTCCATTAACTTGCCTGAAAATTCCCCTCTGTCACTCTTGCTAGAAACAGCTCTTCCCTACTGGCATGGGAAGACAAGCCAATCTAATGAACAGGGGTGGGAAGGGAGCCTGCTTCTCAGTCAGCCATTTCAGGCATTGTCCCTGAATCCAGTCCTCCCACTCTCTTCTCTGGGCAGTGCTTTGGGTTCAATGAGTCCATTGCCTTGCAGTATTGTTCAGCCTAATCCAATTTTCATGGCCCAGCCTTTCAGAGGGTTCAGCTGCCCCTAAGGTCAGGTGAGCCTGGCTAGTCATAAGTGATGAGCATTAGACCCTCTGCCTTTAATATTAATGCTTCGGACACAAAGGAAAAGATTTCCTTTCTGCCACTGGCATATTGCGAACATTTGAGCAGGGAGCCAATGCCTCACTACGTTTACTGCCCAGCTGTTAACATGAAAGGGCTCAGACTGACAGGGTAATCAGGAGACAATTGGCCCCCTTTTTCTTGACTTGTTTTCATGCCAAACGCATGAAGTTTTAATTATAAGCAGGCTGAAATATTTATGGTGGTTGAGTTTCCTTATTCCTCAACAGGAACAAGATAAAAGTTCTTTTGAAAGCTGATGACAGAAAACATTTGAGACTGACACTGTGCCCGTCGTGTAATTCCTAATTAATCACCCTGAGTAAATAGGCATTTTGCCGGGCAGTGCTTATTATACCCATTGGGATAGAACATCACTGAAAATGGCATTTTTGGAATAAAATCTCTTTCTTATAAGACTGATTTTCATATAACATTGAAGTCCTCCATTCATGTGTATATTTGACACAGGAGTTTGACATGTTTACCCACACTAGCAGCAAGGCACACCTGCTTGACCTATCCCTTCATTCAGGCCTGTCTTTGTCCTGCCTCCCATGATCTTAGCTCTGATTTACCTGCTTTCCATAACCCTTCCTCCATTTACCACATCCAGATATTTACTTGACTTCTGGGCACCCTCAAAGCCTGCTGCATCCCATACTTCCCCTAATCCCTCCCCGATCAGCTCCAATCTCCAAGGGATCTTTGATGTCACTTGGCAATATAGTAGACTAGATACAATGGTGGATTTGGAATCAGGAAGAGCTGGATTCAAAGCCTTTCTCAAACACTTAAGAGCTGTGTGACCAAAGGAAATTCACTTAATTGACTTAGTTTTGCTCATCTCTAAAATGTGGATTATAATATCAATTGGTTCATGAGACTGTGGTGAGGATCAAATGAGAAAATATATGTTAACTGTTTTTGAAAACGTTGTTCTTCATTGTACATGGTAACAGCAAGATTATGTCATGATCAACTGTGATGGCTCTTTTCAACAATTTGGTGATTGAAGGCAATTCCAATAAACTTGGGATGGAAAATGCCATCCACACCCAGAGGGAGAACTATGGAGACTGAATGTGGATTAAAACACAGTATTTTCACCTGTTTGTTTTTTCCTTTTTGGTCTGATTTTTCTTACACAATATGACAAATATGGAAATATTTTTAAAAGGATCGCACATATTTAACCATATTAGATTGCTTGCCATCTTGCGGAAAGAGGGAGAAAAATTTAGAATACAACATTTTACAGAAATAAATGTTGAAAACTATCTTTACATGTACTTGAAAAATAAAATACTATTTAAAAAAAGAAAAAGAAAACTTTGTTGTCATTTTCCAGTCCTGTCTGACTTTCTGGGACCCAATTTGGGGTTTTCTTGGCAGAGATTCTGAAGTAGTTTGCTATTTTCTTCTCCAGCTCATTTTACAGATGAGGAAAATGAGGCAAACAAAGCAAAGGGACTTGCTCCAGATCCCACAGCTAATAAGGGTCTGAGCTCACATTTGATCTCATCAGAAAGAGGAGTCTTGTCTCCAGATCATTGCAGCATCACCTAATTGCTTTAATGTACAACATGAATGTTAGCCATTAATATATATTATATATCACAGAGACAACGGGGCATAGTAGAGAGCTAAGTTTCTAATGAGGAAGATCTGAGTGCGAGTCTCTTCTGTGCCACATTCTGGCTTTGTGACTGTGAGAAAATCCCATAAGCTTTTAATGGTTCCAGGCAACTCTCTCAGATTTGAAGACAAGATGCCAACCTGAAGTGGTAGAAAAAAGATTTGCTCACCTGGGAATTCACCCTAACAATGGAACCACAGAGCCAATTCCTATCTTTATCACCATCACTACTAACTTGGTTATTCTGTATATCTCTGTGGGATCAAAGATAAGATGCTGGGTCCCCTGCCCAACTTCAATTCAATTCATTTGTATATAAGAACTATCTTTCTACGCCAAACGCTGTGCCATGTCCTCAGAAATTGAAATGCCTTTCTACTCTCATCTCATATTGCTTTCTGCCCCCAAATTCAACAGCCTAGACAAATTTCTCCTGTACATCATATACATTTGTCCTCTGTGCTTGTGCTTTCCCTCTGCCAATCTAGAATGCCTTCTCTCCCTTTGTATCTGGTGAAAATCTAGCTGTACTTCTGGACCCATATCAGAAATCACCTCAGCCATGAAGCCTTTCCTTAACTCCCAAGAGAGAAACGACATCCCTTAAAATTACACAGAATAATTTTAAAAAATATTTCTCTTACGTGAGTATAATGATCTACTTGACATCACAATCATGTAGATATTTCTACAATTATACCTTTTAGACAATTATATGATTTACACAATCAACTAACACGGGTTTACTAAACACCTAGTATCGTGCCAAGAGACTGTGCCCAGTCACGAGGGACACGTGTCTGGAGAAAATAATAAAACAATCCCTATTCAGAAGGAACTTCCACTTTAATGGAAGAGATAATAAGACATATATAAGCACAGACAGAAACATGTAAAGGAAATTAATACGAACATATTCAAAGTGGTTAAATCCTAAGTAGTTTGAGAGAGAGAGTGCTGGCAGTTGAGAGGATAAGAAATGGATTTATGGAGAAGGTGATATTTGATGTGCATTTCTAAGGAGAACAGGGACTCTCTGAAGCAAGGGGAAGAGGGGGAGGGTGTTATTCAATGCATGGGGAGGCAGACAGCTCAAAGGTGCATAGATGGAGGCCAGAGTGTCCCAAGTGAGGAAGGGAGGTAAGGCCAGTTTGCCTGGTTTCCAGAGTGTGGGAAGTGAAGTAATGTCCAAAGGGGCTGGAAAGATCAATTGTGGCAAAGTGGTGAAGGGCTTCAGAAGCTAAACCCAGGCACTGATATTTTATCAGACAGACAATAACACCACTGGAGTTGTTCCAGTAGGCTTGTTACACAGCCAGGGAAGAAAAATCACTTTGGCCGCAGCACAGAGAAGGGACTGAAGCAGGGAAAGACTTTAGGCAGGGAGACCAATTAAGAGGCTGTTGGAACCATCTAGAAGAAAAATGGTGAGGCTCTCAACTAGAGTGATAGCTGTGCAAGTAGAAAGAAGGAGTCAGAAGGAAGAGATGTTGTGAGAGGAGAAATCACAATATTTGTTAACTGATTTGAGGTAGGGCAGGGAGGATGGTGAGCAATTGAGAATAACATCAAGGTTAGACACCTGGAAGTTTAGAAGGATGGTAGTACCTTTGATATAACTAGGGAAGCTTGGAAGGAGGCAGGGCTTAGGGGGAAAGATAATGAGCGATAATAAAGATAATGTTGAGTTTGAATTGTCTCCAAGAAATCCAATCTGAAATACCCCATAGGCAACTGGTGATGAAGGACTCAATCCTATACCAGTAAATTCATTCTGTGAGGGCAAGGCCCATAGTTTTCTTTCTCTCCTAGCAATTAGCACAGCCTGCAGCACACACCAGGGGTCTAATTGCTCAGTTGAATTGAATACCTGTATATAGGGATGGCTCCCTGGGCCTCAGTGTGCTAAATGGTTCAGAATCCTTTCTCTCTGCTATGTTCACAGAATCACAGAATCACAGGATTGATGAGTTGAAAGAAAGCTCAACAGTCACACAGTTAAATTGCTAAACATGCAATCACAGCATCCCCAGCAAGTGGTCATCTCAGTTTTACTGGAAGAACTCTGGTCAAGGGAGTATGTACCCTCGAAAGGCACTCTATTCCTTCCTCAGGCAGCTCTGTTAACAAAGTGTTTCCTCATATTAAAGCTTCAATCTACCGCTCTGGGACTTCTCATTACTTTGAGCTCTGCCTTTTAGAGTTAAGCAGAATGAATGGGACCAACCCTTCTTCTTCTCCATTGCAACTCTCCAGATATTTTAAGATAGCTAGCCCGTGCCCACTAAGGCCTTCCCCCTCCGTGTTAAATATGTCAGTTCCTATAACAGATGGTTTTTGTGATTTCATCTTGAAGCTCTTGTCCATTTTTACTGCCCCCTTTTATATATATATATATATCAGATGATATACTTTTTACAAGGCAGATGAAGTGGGTTGTGGTACCTTTAAGAAACTGTATTTGTAATTCCTTTCAGATTGATCTGTGATTCCTTTCAGATTCCCAGCCCCTCCTGGCTGAGACATACCAGTCCAGGAAACTAGGGTCTTTGATTCACAAATCTTGCTCAAAAGCACCCCTTTGAATTCCAATAGGAGATCTGGGCTTTTCCCAGCCCGGATCTGAGCCAACTTGAGCTCTCCCAGCCCCCACTGATCTGCCCCAGTTATCCCAGCCCCCATTCTGATGATCTGCTTAGGTTTCCCAATCCCCACAAAGACAAGCAATATAATAAGCTTCCATCAACTAAGGTCTTTGCAGATGGACCTCGGCAGTTCCCTTTACTACCAGGTCTTTCTGCCCATTGAAAACTGCATTCTCAATGCAAAACTCCATTTTCCATAGATCTGCCCACTGGAATCCTCTTTCCAGTGACATCCTCTCTTTACCCTCACCTATTTCCCTAACCAGACTTCCAATCCCCATAATAAACCTCTCTTATCAATCTAGGTTTTCAGGTCTGTAAATTCCTTTTCAGAGAACTTCTGCACCACCAGAAGGGAGTCCCAAAAACTCCCTACCCTTGCGCTGAATTGTAAGGGATTGCAGGGGAGACAAACCCCTCCATTTGATTTCCTGAACCCCAAACCTGCCACTAGACCTCATTTGACTTCCTGACCACCAGAAACCTTAATTTCATTTGGGTTCCCCAAATCTAAACCTCATCACAGATGGAAGTAGCAAAAAATTATGTGAGGGAATGACCATAGTCCGTGACTAGAAAGCTGGGAAGACAAAGCAAATAGGTAGGATGACCCACTACAAATTCTTGAACCTAGTTCAACATAATGAACAATCATCAGCACTGAAATACCAACTTCTTCTGAGTTCTTACTCCATTATGCATGATCAGATGAAGGCTATATAGCTTGTTCACTGCAGACAACTCTCTTTCATCAGCAGAGATGGCCACTGGTCAATGACATAATAGCTCGATCCTAGGGAGTTGCTTCAGGCAAGGAGAGGTTAATCAACTTGTTTAGGATCTCACAACTAAGGAAGGTAGGACTTGAATCCAGCTTTGTGACTGTACATCCAGCACTCTATCTCATATATCACACTACTTCTTCCCTTTCTAATGGTGACTATAACAGTACATTTATGTTTCAGCAATAACCACATAAAGCCAAGAGTTTAGTTTTGAAGTTTGCAAATTTCATTCATTGCCTTTTAAGCAAGCTGACATCTACAATTTCCCATTTATGTAAGTGGAGACCCAAAGTAATAGAATTTGGTCATTTAAACTAATCAAACAAGGCTTGAGTGAAGATATTATTAAATACCATTTAGTGCCATTGTCTGAGGATTTTCATCATGCTTTTTGTTTAATTAAACTCTGCTTGCTGTATGTTGCTATTCGAATTACATAGAATATGATGTTCCATCAAATGGTCTTAAGTACAATGTGGGATTTTGTTAATTTTTCTCTTCCTTCAACTTTTTTTTTCTCTTCTATTAATACAGTGAGATACAGTAATAGACAAGATTTTTTCTTGTTCTTTTCTTAGTAACATGAAAGGTCGATACAGCAATTAGAATGGAAACTTAAGTCAAATCACGGGGAGGTTAGCAAAGCCTTATCATTTCCTTTGAGATTACAGTTTTTACAAAGCAAAAAAAAAAAGTTTTCTCAAAAAGTCTGAAGAGCTTCTCAAAATCCAAAGTCCTTCATTCAAAGCATGCCCTCTTTGGAAAGCTTGAGTGTGAACCTAATCTAATCACAAGAGGGTACTCACCATGGGGTCCTGGCTGAGAATGAAGGATGTGTGGCACGATGAGCCAGACAAGGACACTTAATAGATCTCAGGGTACGAAAAGCAGTTCTAAAATTCCAGGTGCTTCACTACATGAAGAGTAGTGGCCTATGCAAATTGGAGTGGGAGGTGAGTGGATTTTAACTTATCCCAAGTGGAATCAAGGGCATGGTAAGATAGTAATTAAGAGAAGGAGAGAGGACCGTGTGCAAGAGAGCATTAAGGAGTTTTCAGACTAGCTATCAAAGTGAATTTTTCTATGCCTATGTTTTATTTTTGGAGGGAGGAAGGTAGAACTTGTAATGCCAGAGAAATTGAGGCAAGATAGGGGTTAGAGATTTTTAATATTTTATTTATGGAGAGCTTAACTGATTGACTGGACAGGACTCTCGTCTCAAAGTATCCAGTGATGTGAGAATCCCAGGTTTTTTTTTTTTTTAATAGGATTCTAGTAAAAAGAGAAACAAAGGCAGGAAGCAAAGAGCAGGAAGTTTCAGGACCATAAATTTGGTTCTAGCAGGATGGGGAGAAAACTATAAAGTCTTACTAGGAAGCCAGAGTCAGGATGTCTGAATAAACAGAAGTAAAGATGTCGATTAGGTATCCGAGATAGTCTTATCTTTTGGAATGTTTAGAGGGGATAGTGCAGCCCTAATGGACAGGAAAAAAGTGGGGGTTACATACTAGCACTAAGGATAATGGAGATATAATTCAGGGAAACTAATGCAGGGAAACTGAGGTAGAACAGTTCAAGGAGTCTGTGGCATAATAAACTCAGAGTTAGTTTTTGGTGTTCTCGTTTTTCCCACAAAGCATTGGAAGAAGACCAGATTTCGTGTCAGAGCATCTGGGCTGAAATCCTGGGGATGCTATCATCTATCATTGTCGTTTAGGACAAATCACTTCACCTCTCTCTGTGACTCAGTTTCTTTATCTGAAAAATGAGGAAATACTAAATGATATCCCTTCTAGCTTTAAATCTGTTATCTCCAAGTATATTCTTTCCTCTTTCCCACTATCTTTCTTTCTTTCCTCTCTTCTTTCTTTCACTAGTCATATAGTACAAAGAAGAAAAGATGTGGCATAAAAATATAAGATTCAAATCCCAGTTTTGCTACATACTACCCAGGTCAACTTAGGTAAATAAATCACATAATCTCATTGAGCCTCAGTTTCTTCATCTGTAAGACAAAAGGGTTGAACTTTCATCTGTAAAATAAGGGGGATTGAACTCTAAAGTTCTAGCTTAAATCTCTGCTGTTTTTATCCCTTCCTATGAATAAAAGCTGCCAGAGGCACTCATGGATATTGCTTATACTAGCTGATGATATGTAACAACTTTGAATGCCCTCTCTAATTGAGCATACAATAGAAAAAAAAAAATAGAGGGAGCAGTAGCATCTATCTATCAAGGGCTATCAAAATGAAATATTACTTCCTCCTCTGAATCAAAGCTTTCCTGAAGCATTCTGTCACACTAGATGATAGTATGATATAAAAAAAGACAGAAGTAGTAAAGAACAAAAATAGTTTATAAAAAGTTTGATAAGAGTTCCAACTAAGCAAAGACCTCTCAAGGGTATTTAAGGATGACAATGGAAAAAAGATAAAGAAGAAGAAAAATGCAAAAGATGTACTCAGAGTTTTGCAACAAATGATTTTTATCTCAAAGTACACTGGGAGCCATCACACTTGGGCTCCATCATTACTAGATATACTTACAGAAAAGGTAGGTAGGACACCAAGGAGAACAAAGGTGGGCAAGGATACTGGATTAAATCATGAGATCAAAGAACAGATTTGCTTTAGTGGTGATACAATTTATAAACAGGGTGAGGAAATGATTCTCAAGGTATCGGGGAGGTAGCAGGAAAAGTGATAAAAGATATCAAAGACGTAGAAAAAAAATCACAGACCTAATTGATGCTGGAAAAATACCCGAGAAAATACTAATAATTGCCTACCTGCCTCCTTTCCCATCTACACAAGGCTTCCCACAAGTCTCAGTAAAGTTTTAAGCTTTTAATTACAGAAAGCTTCACGAAGACTTTGGGGATGCCCTGGTGTTGTTTGCATGCAAGTGAATTGGGATGAAATGAGAGAGAGATGTGCAAAGTCACCAGCCTCAGTTTCTCCTCCCAAACCATATGGGTTCAGTGGCCAGATACAGAACAAGATAACTGGAGATGGTTCTGGAAGCAGTGGGAGACTTGACCTTTTTAAAACTAAAACAGGTCTCAGTTTGATTGGTGCAATGCCCATTCAGCAATTAAGGTTCGGTAAGAAAGAAATAAGGCAAAGAATGGCCTTTTATATCTTGTCAAAAAAAAGTTAATATTTTGAAAAAGGAATCAAGCTGGGATTGACCAAACAATAATACTTTCTATATATATCCACTCTGAGGCAATCAGGGCCACTGGAGAGAATGTGACGCTAGTAACCTTGCCCGGCCTTCTCTAGCTCAAATCCAATTCACTTGTATGTCATGGTATCACCTCTCTGATATCATGGTCTTCTTTGGGAATGAAGGACAAACAACTTCTGTCAGTAGGAGCTACCCACTAAGAACTGGGGAGCAGAACTTGCTTGCTTCCTTCCTTCCTTGGTGTCTTGAGGTTCATGGGTTAGATTCCTTTCTTAAGGACTATATCTTAAATTCTAATCACTCGGGGTCTCATTGATTAGCCAACAAAAGGGCTCAGGCCAAGTTTACTTGGGATATCCAGTATAACATTTATACAAGAATAACGTACACACAGATCAAGGACATTCCTGACATGGCTGCCACTTGGAAAGAGAGAGGCT
Source organism: Sminthopsis crassicaudata (assembly GCF_048593235.1). Classification (NCBI taxonomy): domain Eukaryota; kingdom Metazoa; phylum Chordata; class Mammalia; order Dasyuromorphia; family Dasyuridae; genus Sminthopsis; species Sminthopsis crassicaudata. The sequence goes on from NC_133623.1 coordinate 37,370,488, forward strand.
TTTGCAAGCAATATTCCACAACAGAACAAATCATTACCATCCGACAACTGATTGAAAGACTTTTTAAATATAAAGACAAATGCTTTTTTTGATTATAGAAAGCATTTTATTTGGTAGAACAAAAGATCATCTTAAAAGTTATCTTTCAACATGGTGTCTTCCATTCATATAACAAAATACCTGAAGATTCCTTGGAAAATATGTCAATAGAGAATATCTTGTTCAATGATTGTCTGATCATAAATATCAAGTGAGACATAAAATAGGGAGATATGTAATCACCATTGATTATCTCCACTGGGATGAAGGAGGATTCCAAGTGGACTCCAAGTGAAAGATGAATTTCCTAGAGATTGTGACATCTTCCAGACATTTCTGTTTATAAAAGACAGTTCTGATTTAACCAAGTCCCAGAACATTGCAGAGCCTACTGGAAGAGACCTATAGCTACTCAAAATAATATGGCCTAGCCATCCACACAGGAAAAAAATCCAAATGGATGTAGATAACGTCCCAGATTATGGTATGCAGTCAGAGGGATGATATATAGAGCTTGTCTCTAAGCACCCGAGATTGACATAAATGGAAAGCAAATTCATTCTATAATTAAATAGGAGGAGGAAAGTAGGACTCTTTTAAGTGATGCAATTTCTTCCAGAAACAAATGTCAACTCTTTAAATAACAATATTCTACAAGTCTTGTTATATGGTTATAAGAGGTGAAAAACAATAGTCCTTGAAGAGCTTAAAAAGAAAATAATAGAGTACAATGAAGAAGCACATGGTGGGTATGAATAGTATCCAAGATATAACAAGGATTTTCAAAGATGAATAAAGGGAACGGTTGATCAAAAGAAAAGGTGGTCAGATGACTAGAAGGTAAGAGATGACAAGTATACAACATGACTATTCCATTGGTATTTTTGTGATCTCAGGTTAAAGTTTTTAAAAAGCCTCCAAGCAAAAAGATCACAGTAACAAATTTATGGAAGGACAAGGACAGAAGTCACAAGAACAGACGGGTTCAGGTTTATGCCATTACAGGGAACCTCCAAATCTGTGAGAACACAAATCCATTTTACTTTTTGACTGTTAACTCTTCGATCACATGCCCTTGTTCATATACATTTTTTGTATTATACCCCATTTGCTTCATGCAAAGCAAATATACTTTGAGTGGCATCACTGTGTCTCACGTTCTTCTTCTTCTATTTCCACATAACACTCAGAAAATCATCAAAAGTATCAATAATTTGCCATAGAACTCAGATGACTCTAGATGAAAACTGTAAATTATCATCACTTAAACAAATGTTTCCCAATAATCAGATCTTGGTGTGTGGTCTAAGCAGGCTGCTGTACTGGTATTAGGAGACAGGGGCCCAACTTTGGATTCACCATTAATACTTCAGGAAGTTAGTTCCCCTCTCTGAGGCTTACTTGTCTTCCCTACAAAATGAAATTTCTGTAGTTGTCTAATTTCTAAGTTGTCTCATTTGTAATATTTTAGAGAATATAGGCCATTGAATTTTTCAGCATTCATCTGTTTTACTGACATAGTATAAGCAGAGCTGCAGTATGTTACTTCTAGACAATGGTAGTGGTCATGATTCTTGTGCTTAAATTCTACAGAATGAAGTAACTAGCAAAAACCAGAAAAGTAATTTAAAAAATTTAACAGATTTCACAAAAATAAATTCAGTATTCTTTAGAAGTGCTCACCTTTGGCCAATTACACCAGATAGTTCTTCATTTCAAGGTTTTTTGAACAAGCTGATTGATGCTGAAGGTCAAGGATTTGGGAATACTATAGAAATTTTATGATTTATACTATTTTAATGCTACCAGAACATAGATTAGTTATAATAATACAAATAGCTTTTAATAGTAATAATAATAACAATAACTAACATTTATGTAGCACTTACTACATGGCAGGCCCTGTGGTAAAAACTGGGGATACAAAGAAAGCCCAAAAAAATCAGTTCCTGTTCTCAAGGAGTTTATAGTCTAATAGGAGATAAAGCATACAAACAACTATATATAAATACGATAAATACAAGATAAGTTAGTGTTGCCTCAGAGAGAAGGCAGTAAGATTTAAAGAAAGGTTTCTTGCAGAAGGCAAGACTTTACTTAAGACTTAAAGGAAGTCAGGGAAGCTAAAAGGCATAAATGAAAAAAGAAAGTTGCAGGCCTTCTTTTGTTGTTGCTTTTACAAGCTATGGAAATGCTTGTAATCATGAGATGGAGAGTTTTGTGCAAGGAACAACAAGGATTACAGAATACAGAGAGATGTGTAAATTAGGAGACGGCTAGCAAAGTAGGTAGGAGCTAGGTGATGAAGGGCTTTCAAAAGCCGAACAAAGGATTTTTAAATATTTGATCCTTGAGCTAAGATGGAACCACTGTAATTTAGTGAATAAGGGAGTGACACGACAATTCCTACGCGTTTAGGAAGACTTATTTGACAGCTCAGTGGAGGATGGAGTAGAGCAGCAGGGAAGACAACCAGCAAGCTATTATAATAGGTTTGGCGTGAGGGAATGAGAGCATGTTCCACAGTGATGGTAGTTACAGAGGAGAGAAAGGGATGTATACAAAAGATGGTATAAAAGTAAAAATGGCAGAACTTGAAAATTAATTGGGTGTGAGGAGTGAATGAAAATGGGGAGTCGAGGATGACACTTAGGTTGGGATCATGGGATACTGGGAAGATAGTGGTATATAATATAGTTAGTATTAGGGAAATTAGAAAATGGAGAGAGTTTGAGAGAAAGGACAAGTTCAGTTTTGGATATGTTCGGTGTAAGATATTTATGAGACATGGCTGCAGTTCAAAATGTCCAATAGGAAATTGGAGACGTGATGTTAGAGGTTGGGAGACCCTGACCTTGAATTTAAGATGCAATCTACACAATTATGTTATTGTGCTAGTTTACTGAGCCAGCCTCTTAAGACCAATTCCTCTACTATCAACATTGATATTTTGTAGCTATAAAATTTTCTAGAGAGCAATAAACATTTCTAATTCAAAGGCACCTTCAGAGTTGGATTTATTTATCATACTAAAACACAATGCATTTGCTTTCATCTGCAATATGCTAAAAACAAGTCACCAAATAGACTGGCTGCATGGAATCTGTATTGTCATTACATAAATACAATGCTAATTATAGATGAGGGAGGAACAAGGTTGGTGACACGTGCCTTCTAAGAGCAGACTTTTCTTGAGTGGCTCAGTTATATCTCATTTTGGAGAACAAGTATTTAAAGTATTTAAATCTAATACTTCTAATACTTGCTTTGAAAAAGTGAAAGTAAATTAGTACATACAAACCACAAAGCACTAACCACTGAACATTTGGTAAAGTGAAAGATTCTCCCTTAACAGGTTTAATACAGATATTCAGATAAAAGAAATTCAAGATGTCACCCACTCCATCCTCTTTGTTCCAGCTAAGATGATACTGAATTCGTTTTAGAAAGACCAAAGTTTCATCACAGTGAAAATTTTGAGGGAAATGGCTAAAATAAAAGCCAAAGCATGAAGAAGACTGATTTTTAAACAGATTCTGTTAATTTAACTTAGAAATCTGGCCAACTGATACCTTTACTTCCTTTCCTCTCACTGTCTTCTAAACCTTCTGCAGTGCAGCTTTTATCTTCATCATTCAAGTGAAACTGTTCTCTCCCAGTGATGTCCAATGGCCTTTCTCAATCTTTATATTTTACAACTTCTCTACTGCCTTTGATATTTGCCTTCTTCCCCTAGATTCTTCTTCCCTTGTATTGATGACACGGCTATCACCTATTTCTTCTCCTTTTCTGACCACATTTTCTTTGGTGGATCTATGTTAGGTCTACTAAGTTTAGTGTTCTACAAGGATTTGTCCTTTGCCATATTCTTTTCTCCCTCTGTATTGTTTTGCTTAGAGATCTTTTTTTCTCCTTTTCTTAAAAATGATATTTTATTCTTCCAAATACATGCAAAGATAGTTTTAAATATTCACTTTTGAAAAACTCTGTGTTCAAGGTTTTTCTCCCTTTTACCCCCATCCCCTGCCCAATACAAAAAGCAATGTGATATTAGTTAAATGTGTACAATTCTTCTAGACATATTTTCATATTCATCATGTTGAACAAAAAATCAGATCACAATTGATCATCACATCATCTTTTTGTAATTGTGTACAAAGTTCTCACTTCACATAGCATCAATCCAATTTTCTGTAATCAGCCTGTTCACTATATGTTATAGAACAATAATATTCCATTACATTCAAATAACAAAACTTATTCAGCCATTCTCCAACTGATGGGTATCCACTCAGTTTCTTGACACTACAAAAAGGGCTGCTACAAACATTTTTCACATGAAGGTCCTTTTCCTTCTTTTATGATATCTTTTGGATACAGACTCAGTAGAGGCACTGTTGGATCAAAGGATTGCACAGTTTGATAACTCTTTGGACTTAGTTTCAAATTTCTCTCCAGAATGGTTGGATCGGTTTACGACTCCAACAACAATGCATTAGTGTCTCAGTTTTCCCACATCCCCTCCAACATTTTTCTTTACCTTTTCCTGTCATCTTAGTCAATCTAAGAGGTATCAGTACCTCGGAGTTGTTTTAATTTAAATTTCTGTAATCAATACTGATTTAGAGCATTTTTTCATATGACTGTGGATGGCTTAAATTTTCTTATCTCAGCATTACCTCTTCATATCTTTTGACCATTTATCAGTTGGGGAATCTTATATTCTTATAAATTTGAGTCAATTCTCTATATATTTTTTTTAGAAATGAGGATCTTTATCAGAAACACTAGCAGTAAAATTTTTTCCCTAGCTTTCTGTTTCCTTTCTAATCATGGCTGCATTGGTTTTGTTTGTGCAAAAACGTTTTTAATTTAATGTAATCAAAATCATCCATTTTGGATTTCATGATGTTCTCTAGTTCTTCTTTAGTCAGAAATTTCTTCCTTCTCCACAAATCTGAGAGATAGACTATCCCTTGTTCTCCTAATTTGATTATCGTATAACCCTTTATGTCTAAGTCATAAATCCATTTTGACCTTATCTCAGTATAGAGTGTTAGATGTTGGCTTTTTGGATATCTAAGCAACTCCCTTATATTAAAATCGTCATTTCTAAAAGGTCAAAGCATATGAACAGACAATTTTCAGAGTAAGAAATTGAAACTATTTCTAGTCATATGAAAAGGTGTTACAAATCATTATCAATCAGAGAAATGCAAATTAAGGCAACTCTGAGATACCACTACACACCTCTCAGATTGGCTAAGATGACAGGAAAAGACAATGATGAATGTTGGAGTGGATGTGGGGAAAATGAGGACACTGATAGAATTGTTGGTAGAATTGTGAACAGATCCAACCACTTTGGGAGAGCAATTTGGAATTATGTCCAAAAGGGCTATCAAACTGTGCATACTCTTTGACCCAGCAGTGTTTCTACTGGGCTTATATCCTAAAGAGATCTTAAAGGTGGGAAAGGGATATACATGTACAAAAATGTTTGTGGCAGCTCTTTTTGTAGTGACTAGAAATTGAGTGGATGCCCATCAATTGGAGAATGACTAAATAAGTTATGGTATATGAATATTATTGAATATTATTGTTCTGTAAGAAACAATCAATTCTGATGGACGTGGTTCTTTTCAACAATGAAATGATTGAGGCCAGTTCCAATGATCTTGTGATGAAGAGAGCTATCTACCCCAAAGAGAGGACTGTGGGAACTGAGAGCGGTTCATAACATAACATTTTCACTCTTTTTGTTGTCATTTGCTAGAATTTTATTTTCTTTCTCATTTTTTTCTGGTTTGATTTGACTTTTCTTGTGCAGCAAGATAATTGTATAAATATGTATGCATGTATTGGATTTAACATAAAAATCTCTACCATGTTTAACATATATTAGACTACTTGCCATGTAGGGGAAGAGGTGGGAGAAGGGAAGAAAATTGGAACACAAGATTTTGCAAGGATTGATGTCGAAGAATTATCCATTCACATGTTTTGAAAAATAAAAAGTTTAATAAAAAATAAATAAATAAAATCATCATCTCCCTGAAGATGATTCTCAAATCTATTTATCCAATCTTAACCTCTCTCCTGAGCTCCATTCTCGCATTAATAATTATTTACTGGCCATCATGAAGTGGATATCCTCTAAATATCTTAAACTTGAACTCATTATCCTTCCCCTAAATTTTCTTGTGTTCCAAACAAACTTCCCTAGCTGTACTGAGTGCTCCACTCTCTTCTCAATTACTCAGGCTGGAAACTTTAGTGTCATTTTCTTCACATTTGCACTTACCCCATGTATTCAAACCATTGCTATTGTTCTTTTCTCATTTCATTCCATCACCTGGTGCCTAGAATTTCGTAACACCTTCAGATTGCCTAAAGTCTCCCACCCCTGAAGTCCATCTTCTACCATCTACCAAAATGATCTTCCTATAAAAACAAAAACAAATGTAACCATGTCACACCTACTCAATAAACTCTAGTGACTCCCTATTATCTCCAGAATCAAATATAAAATCTTATTGTCTTTTAAACCCCTTCAAATCTGGATCCTTTGTATATTCAAACTTCTTATATTTTACTCTATAATGGGGTGACCTGGGTCTTCTTGCTATTCTTTGCTTCTCCCTCCTTGTTTCAGCCTCCTGACTTCCTTGGCTTACTTCAAGACAACTCAAATCCTATTGTGTTATCCTTGTCCCATCCTCTCCACTAAGGCCTCCCCTATGAGATCACCTCCATCTTATCCTGTATTTGCATAGTTGTTTGCCTGTTGCCCCCAAACCCAAGAAGAGGGAGCAAGAATATACAAACTGCCAATATTCATTGGATCATAAAGAAATCAAGGGAATTCCAGAAGGAAAAAGAAACCTACTCCTGTTTCCTTGACTACACTTAAGCTTTTGATTGTGTGGATCTAAACAAAATATGGCAAATCCTCAAAGAGATAGGAGGACCAAATCATTTTACTTTTCTTCAGAGGAACTTGTATGCAAATCAAAAAATAACAGTTAAGACTAAACATGGAACAACTGATTGGTTTGAGATTGCAAAAGGAGTACAATAAGGCTGCAAATTGTCAGCTCATTTGTTTAACTCATATGTAGTGTATATCATGCAAAATGCGAGGATAATAAATGAATCAGGAAATTAATTCAGACTACTCACTGGAATAACAAATGCTGAAGGTGAAGCTTAAATACATGGCCATGTAATGAAAAGACAGGACTCTGGCAAAGATTCTCTTCTTTGGAGATTGAAGGTAAAAGGAAAAAGGAATGGCAGAGGATGAGATGGATAGAATAGTGTCTTGGAAGCAATACTGATGAACTTGGACAGACTTTGGAAAATAGTGAAGAATACAAAAGCCTGGAGTGCTATTGTTTTTGTGGTCACAAAGAATCATACATGACAATGAATGAACAATACCAACTTCCTGATCCTAAGTCCATAGCGCTACCCACAATGCCACAATCCAACTGTTAGGGTAAGCCCTGAGCTCAAGAACACAGGGTTATCATCATGAATAGGGTCATATTTTACAGGAGAATTTGGAGCTCACCTGAGGTTTGAGACCAATGACTTACCAAAAATCCTCCATGGTAGACTCATTCAACATACTGGATGTCTTCTGGTTTTTCAACTATTTGTACTATTCATCTCTTATTCCTCATTCTCATTGCATGACCAGTCAATCTTTGGTTTATTGCTAATTAGTTTTTCTTTTTTTTCTTTTCTCTTACGGGCCACATAAAATTCTAAAGAGCCTCCTACAACCCTACCTATGGACTAGCCACAGCTAAACATAAGAGCCTTCATGAGCTTTTCCTTACAATGCACTCTTTCCTTAAACTTATTTGTACCTCTTTGAACATAAATATTGCAGTTTATAAAGAACACGATTGTTCAACTCTCAATTTCTAAATTTGTTTTCAGAGAAGCAGTTTGGTGCAGGAAGGAGAACAATGAATTAGGCATCAGGATCCTTAGGAAGTTATGATAAACAATTGACTTAATAAGCATTTATTGTATGTCTGCTATAAGCTACATGCAAGGTACTTTATATCCTAGGTCTCGTACTAGATGCTGGGTATAAAAAGATAAAAAAAAAAAAAAAAAGCAATCTTTGCCCCCCAGTCCCATGAGAGCTCACATTCTGTTTGGTCCCACTCTCGTTTTAAAAGTATTTTATTTTTTTCCAAATATATGCAAAGATAGTTTTCAACACAAGCTCCTGCAAAACCTTATTTCCAATTTTTTTTTTCCCTCTTTCTTCTCCTTCTTTCTCCCCTAGACAACAAGTAATCGGATATAGGTTAAACATGCACAATTTTTTGAAATATATTTCTGTACTCATGTTATGCAAGAAAAACCAGATCAGAAGGGGGAAAATGAGAAAGAAAAAGCAAACAAACAAGCAAATAATCAAGCAAGCAAGCAAACAACAACAACAAAAAAGGGAAAATGCTATTTTGTGAACCACCCTTAGTTCCCACAGATCTCTCTCTGGATACAGATGGCTCTCTCCATCACAAATCTATTGGAATTGGCCCGAATCACCTCATTGTTGAAAAGAGCCAACTTTTGGTCTCACTCTTGCCACTATTCGTTATGTGACCTTGGATAAGTTCTCTCTCCTGTATGGACCTCTGCTTTGTCATTAGTAAAAGAATGAGTTACACTAAATGTTCTCCAAACTCAAACACAAAGGTTCTAGGATCTCATGCTATTCATTCACATGGTTTTTCTTTGAAAAGAAAGCCAGAAATGTGTCCCTGGACCATACATTTATGAACCAACTGTGGTGTTCCAATGCAAAATATCATTGCCCTCCTCCAAAGTATCTTTTCAGAGAGCTCTGTGCAATCTTCTTTGTTAGTGCATGGAAAATTATTGATATTGAAGTTACTATTTGGGAGCTTTGGGTATACTTTGCTCTAGTGATTAAGAAGACTAAAAACGGAAATCATAGGTAATGGTAGTTTAGCCCAAGGATTGTGTCGATTGTATTTTATTTGGGACTGGCATCATCTGGACTATTCACCTAACTGCTCAATTATCAATTATCACCTTGGCTCCTCTCCCCTGCCCAGTGTTTCTTATTTAATTGCTTTTGGGAAACATTCGCACAACAGCAGTGCTGTAACTGTAGAATGATTGTCTTTTACTTGGAATTAATATTAGGATCCATTACAGGATTTAATTCAAGCTTCATTTTAAGTGGCACAGTTAATTTCAATGAAAACAATAGGTTAATGTACTGTCTTCCCCAGACCCGGAAGCAAACACATCTTTTATTTACAACAGCAGTGACTAAAGAGTGAGCAGGAAAATCAAGGCTTACATTATCTTTATCTTTGTAAACACTCCAGTCAAAGGTCAGAATAATCAGCGCATTACAAATATTTCAGAATTTAACTGGAGACATGTGAATTTCATGATTGAGATAGAGAGAATGAGCAGTCATGGATTAAATTCAGCCTTTAAGCGATAATGACTTGGAAATAATTTCAACCTAATAGCTAGAAAGCAAAGAAGGCTAGAAACATGGAAATAAATCCTAAAGGAACTACTGCATTCTTCAAGAAGTAATGAGAAACCACTCCTGAATATAACACTAATTAATGTTGTCATAGTTCAGGGGTGCTCAATGAGAAACAATTGATGAAAGAATGCTAGGCATAAAATCTTAGGATTCTCAAAGTGGACATGAAGGAGATCTTGAAGACCATCTAATATATCCTCCTAATTGTATGTTTCAGGAAACTGAGGCACATGGAAATTAAGTGACTTGCCCAGGGTCATACAATCAGTGTTAGAGGTAACAGCAGAAGGCAGTGTCATTCATACAATGCTAGACAGAGATAGAAAGGAGGGAAGGAGGAAGAAAGAGAGAAAAACTTGGAACACAGGGTTTTATAGGGGTGAGTGCTGAAAACTACCTTTGCATGTATTTTAAAAATTAAAAGCTATTATTAAAAAGTAAAAGAAAAAAAAGAGACAGAGAGAGAGGGGGAAACAGAGACGGGGTGGGGAAGAGTAAGCAGTGTGTGTGTGTGTGTGTGTGTGTGTGTGTGTGAGAAAGAGAGAGAGAGATAAACAGAGCAAGTCACTTAACCTTCTTGGACCTCAGTTTTCTCATCTATGAAAAGAGGGAGAGTGTTGTGTTAGGGCTCTAAGCTGAGATGGATCAGTTCTTCTCCTCCTGGGTCTGATTAACCTCTCTCCTTCCCAAAGTAACCAAGGGGCAGGTTTAGTAGAGAATGAAATCACTACTCAATGCTGTATCAAAACAAAGTCTTTATTGATAGTAAAAGGATAGACAGGCATTTGGCCTCCAGGAAGACTAAACTGCCTGGCAAGGGGACGCCAGTTGGCGGACACAAGGCTGGTGTAGACCGAGTGCAAGAATTCCATTTTTTAGAACTTCCTTTTATATATAACCAGGGTCATCAAAACAACGTTTGCACAGAGATGTTATCCAAGAGGCTCCTGAGACATTTGTAAATAAGACAGGAATTTCTCTTAATCATTTGTATCTCAAATTATCTCCTTTTACCCCTCCTCAGACAAGAATTTCCTGTTAATTATTTTTTATCTTGAACTATCTCTTTTTTTCCGACCTTATCAATACGACCTTTAAGATCCCTTCCAAATCAAAATTCAAAATCAAAATCAAGACTATGGAGAATACAAGAAAGTTTTCATCAACTGTGGCTCATTGCATACTTTTGAACAATGACAACATTATAGTGTCATAGTTAATGATAGTTTATAGTCAGTTCTTGAAAAATAGAGTGTCTCCTCAAGGATTATTTTTTCACCTATGATCCAAAACAGTACTTACTATGTACCTGCTATGGTACCAGGTTCTTTACAATTATTGCCTCATTTGATCTCCACAACAACCTTAGAAGATCACTTCTACTTTGTTCCTATTTGACAGATGGGGAAACTGAGGCAAACAGGTTAAGTGACTCGCCCAGGGTCACATGGCTAGTATCTGAAGCTGAATTGGAACTCAGCTTTTCCTGCTGTAATGCCAGAAAAATTGAGGCGAGATAGAGGTTAGAGAGTTATAATTATTTAATTTACTGGAGAATAAGTCAATTGACTGGATTGGACTATTATCTCCAAGTATCCAGTAGCGAATGTGGGGTATAAAGATTCTTTATAGGGAGTCAGAAACAATAATGTAATGGGGAGCAGATGACATGATAGAGAGGCACTGGAGATGGGAAGATTATCTGATATTCTGATGGGGAAGGGTATCTGATATTCTAATAGTTTGGGAGGACCAGCATCTGATATTCTAACATTTAAGATCTTCTATCTTTATCAATTATTCTGATGATCAAGAGGGTAGGGTGGTATGACAGCGTGAGGTTTGGGGCAGAATGACTGAAGTAGAGAGGTTCAAGGAGACCGTGGCATGACTGTGGCATTACAACTGTCTCTAGACCCAACATCCCATCCACTAAGCTACCTAAACTGCCCCTCAAATAAGTAAAAAGATAGCAAATGCATGGTTCCCAGCTCAGTCTGGCAAAATGAATCAGAATAAAGACACAAAGAGAATACATATTAGAGTAATTAGAAGAGTCTCCTATCCCTTGGAGACAAAGCCCTAATTTTCACTCTACCTGAGCCTTGGGGGTTAAAATAATGGAGATTAACTTTACTACACAAAGAAAAAATGACATCATGGGATCTTAGGACTAGCTCTTTTGCTTTACAGAAGAGATAACTGAGGCAGAGAAATATCAAGTAACTTACTCAAAACGCATACAAGCTAAATAAGTAACTGTGTCAGGATTCAAATCCAAATTCTCTGATGCTAAAGCTAGCACTCTTTCCACGATGGCAATTATGGTCGATTCATAAGATGTACACCAAAGCACATACAACCTAATGCCTATCATTTCTGGTTCACATCTGTAGCATTTCATTTACTCCCCTATAGGAGATGGTATCATGTAGTCCAAAAGACAAGATTGGGGAGTTTGCCAATGGGCTACGGGAGCAGGAACAGACTCTGAAATCTGCAACCCTGTGGGCTCATATCCCATCTGCGGGGGTTTCCTGACCCTTGATCTCGGCAAATGCTTTGCCACCTCCTCTATTAACCGAAGGGATTGGACTCCACGAGGCCTAAGAATCAACTTTACATTCTATGGCTAGAATGGAAGAAACTGGTTTTCTTGATTGGTGTCTGTGAGGTTCAAAGTGTCTTCCTATAATTCTAATAATAACAATGATTTACATTTCTCCAAGGCTTCAAGGTTTGGGGAATACTTTCTTTATAATGACTGTGAGATAGAAGTATACATTCTCACTCTGTGTGTCTGTCACTGTCTCTCTCCCTCGCTCCTTTTGTCTCTCCCTCTCTCTTTCTATGTCTGTCTTTCTCCCTCCCTCCAAAAGAGGAACTGTGTCTTTATAAGGTGAAATGATTTGCCTGTGGTCACATTATTTGTGGTGGGATTTGAACTTAGACTTCCTAACAGGCCCTGGCCAGCATCCATTTCTCTACTCCATGCTAACTTTCCAACAAATTTAGGACTAAGATACAACAAAAGATTGTAATACTACTGTAGAAGAAATGCACATGTTTAACATATATTGGATTGCCCTCTAAAGGAGGGGTGAGTATGGGAGGGAGAAAAATTTAGGACACAAGGTTTTGCAAGGGTGAATGTTGAAAAAACTATGTGTATGCTTAGAAAATAAAAAGCTTAAAAAAGATTATTATACTGAATCCCTCCCAGGGTTTATAATCCTTAAAGTGCTCTAGAACCACGGCCACCCCATCCCTCCCTTACTAAAGCTCAGACACTTTATATTTGCTTTGACTATATTTGGAATTTACTTATCTGTCTGCACATTGTCCATATTCCAAGCCCCCCAAAGAATATTTATACAAATTCCTTGGGGTAAGGGATTTTTTTTGTCTTTTCTCTTTGTATTCCCAGAGTTTAACCCAAAGCTTGACACACAGTACTCAGTCAATAAGAATTTATTAAAAGCTTATTCCTGGTGCTAAGCACTGGGGATACAAAGAAAGGAAAAAGGTGTTTTCTGCACCCAGTGAATTAACATTCCAATGAGGGAGATAAGCAAATAAAGAGAAACAAGCTATATAGAGAGGAAAAAAAGAAATTATTCATGTGGGGAAGGCTCTAGGATTAAGAGGGATGAGGAAAGGCTTCTAGTAGAAAGTAATATTTTAGTTGGAACTTAAAGGAAGCTAGGAGGCCAAGGAAAAGGAGGAAGTGTATTCCAGGCTTGGATTTTCAGAGAATTTCCAGAGAAAATACCCAAAACCTAGGGCTGGAGTGCAATTGTTAGCTGTCTTGGTGAATGAACAGAGTGTGGGTAAAGATTTGAACTATTGTAATATAAGCTCACTAACCTATCACACTATAAACATGAATTTTGAACCTGGGATCCATGAACTTGGTTGTTTAAATTAATATTTGGACAACTGCAATTCAATATAGCTGAAAGGCAGCTAGGTAATGCTTTGGACAGAATGCTGAACTTAGAGTCAGGAAGACCTGTGTTCAAAATCTACCTTAGATATCTGCTTGCTTTGTAACCTGGGGCCAGTCCCCTGGCCTTTGTTTACTTCAATTTTCTCAGCTGCAAAATGGGGATAATAAGAGCACCTAACTCACAGGATTTTTGAGGGGTTCAAATGAGATTGTATTTGCAAAAGCTCTCAATACAATACCTGTAATATATACTCCACGAAATATATGCTATATAACTTTTTACTCCATTCCTAATTTGTTTCTTTTGTGATCATATTTTATTTTCATTGCATTATTTTATTTGCATTTAAAAGCAGAATTCTGAGAAGCGGTACAAAGGCTTCTACAGACAAAGGGTTGAGACACAGTAAAAAAGGTTAAATACCTCTTTAAAGTTTGTAAGCCACTTTGCATGCATTATTTCACTTGTTGATCACAACGCTGCTGCACTGGTTCACTGAGACTCAGAAACGTTCATCAACAAGCCATGGTCATGGGCATGTTGCTTGTCCCTTGTTGGTAAAGACAACCAGGAAATCAGGGAGGTTGCCTTGACATGCAAATGAACTGGACTGAAGTGAGGGAAGACTGTGCAAAGTCACCTGTCTCACCTTCTCCTCCAGAGTCATCTGGGCCCAGTGGCAAGATATAGATCAGGATGACTGGAGATGGCCCTAGATGCCTTTTTAAGCTAGGGTCTTCAACAGGCCTCAGTTTGATTAGGCAACATTCATTCAGTGAGATAGAAGTGTGAGATCAGGGATTCATTCCAGGGTTCTCTTAATTCCTAATTCAGCACTCTGTGCACTAAGCCATGCTGCCTCCAAAGGGAAAAAAACAATTCCTAAAGTATTAGATTTTTTAAAAAAGGAAACAATTAGGAGAGGCTGCTTGTTTGTTTGTTTGTTTTTAATGTAATACAATTTGGGGGCCATATGTCTGCCTTTTTGGAGTCCCATTAGAATTCCAACTCTGGTTTCACAAACATCTGCCCTCTAAGTAGCTCTGGAGGATTTCATTCCAGTTACAGGTACGTTTGAGAGGAGAGGATTTATTTGTGTGTGTGTGTGTGTGTGTGTGTGTGTGTGTGTGTGTGTGTACACATTTAAATGCATATGTATGTATATGAGCATGAACATGTTACATTACATTTACAAATACATATTCCTAATGGAAAAAGTCAGCACTTTCCCCAGAGTCAATAAATCAAACTTCTTGGAAAGCATCAACACTAAATAATCAGGCATGTTGGTCCAGGGAGAAATGCCAAGGAAGAAGCAGACAAGGCTTTGACAGAGCTATCTCTTGGCCCCATTGGAGATCCACTGAAAAAGGACACTGAGTCAGACTGCATTCATTACCAGTACAAAGGAAGCTGGCCATTGTGTCTGCCTGAACTGGGGCCCCAGCTTTTCTTATGATTAATTAAGGCTGTCAACTTGAAGTCTGAAAGTAGAGAAGTAAAACTATAGGGTGCATGGAGTTGAAGAATTGGGGGGAGCTCTAAGCTACCTTTGGTCATCCTCCCTCAAACAACAAACAATTGCATTTCTTTTCTGAGTTTGTTAGGTAAGTAAGGAGGAAGAAGGAAAACTGAACTTTTAGACTATTTTTGCTCAAGCAGAGCAGAGTAGAGGACAGAGATAATTACTTCATGGGGTCTGGGGATGGGGCAGGGCACAGAGCCTCCTGCAAGCATCTAAATAATTCAAAGATCAAATTGTTTGAACTACCTTTCAACTTCCTTCTTTTTTCTTCCCATGAATACAAGTGGTGAAATGAGCAAGCAGGATTGGGTCTTTGCAAGTAAGAAATAAAAAGTGGAAAACAGAGATGATGAGTTCAGTGCAATGGGAATTATTATGTATTATTTTAAATATCAAGGTGGCAAACTCCCAGTAGGTGAATTTCCTCCACCAATGGAATTCAGAACTGTCTATGATGAATAGAGCACAGGATAATTGACTTCAAGGTAGTAGGGACCTTTGAGGTCATCTGCCCAGTCTCTCATTTTACAGAGGAAGAAATAAGGTGCTTCCCCATGGCACATGGTATGAATTCCAGAAACTTCTGCTTAATGTTCAATATCTCCTGGAATCCAGTCACGCTCTTCCTAACTGTTCCCATTTGCCACAGATGTCTGACATTAACTGTGCTCTTGAACCAACCACTTTTCTGTCATTCCACACCATACTAAGTGCCTTCTCCATACTCTATACTGTTTCCATACTCTGAAATGCTGCTCCCTTCCTTTCCTACCAGCTGGCAAAATCCTGCTTATCTATCATGGCTTGACTCATATTCTATATCTTCCGTGTTTTCTTCCCAATTATTCTGAGAGAGAGAGACTTATCTCACCCTTTTCTGAACTCAGCTCAGAAACCACTCTCTTTTCTTCAGGAAGCCTCTCCAAGATGTCAGTGCCTTCCACTTTCAGGCTACCTTCAAACTACTGTCATATCTTGTCTTATATATATATATATCTAGCTATTTATCTGTCATCATTCCTGTTAGAATATACTTTCCCTGAGGGTAAGTTTTTTTTTTTTTAAACTTTATCTCTAGTTCTTAGATCAACCCCTGGCATATAAGGGCTTACAAATGCTTGGTGACTAAAACTCCCATGCACTTCCGGCATGTCACTACTAATTAAATTGACATTTCTATAGTGATAATTTTTTTTTCCAATTTCAAGTAGTTTTTTTTTTTAATTGAAAAAAATTGAGGTCTAAATGTTCTCCCTTTCCTCTCCCCTCATTGA
Source organism: Sminthopsis crassicaudata (assembly GCF_048593235.1). Classification (NCBI taxonomy): domain Eukaryota; kingdom Metazoa; phylum Chordata; class Mammalia; order Dasyuromorphia; family Dasyuridae; genus Sminthopsis; species Sminthopsis crassicaudata. The sequence goes on from NC_133623.1 coordinate 37,386,835, forward strand.
GAAGGAAAGAAATATGATACAGATTATTCACATGCAGTCATGCAAAACATTTTCACGTTATTCATTTTGTGAAAACACATACCTCCCTCCCAAATAAGAAAAATTTAAAAAAAATGCTTCAATCTGCATCCAGATTTCATCAGTATTTTCTCTGGAACTGAGAGCATTTTTCATCATGAGTCTCTTGGAATTGTCTTAGATCATTGTATTACTAGGAATAGCTAAGTCATTCATAGTTGATCATCATATAACATTGCTGTTACTGTATACAACGATCTCCTGGTTCTGCTTATTTCACTTTGCATCTCTTTATTTTAGTTTTTCCAGGTTTTTCTGAAAGAATCCTGCTTCCTCATTTCTTATAGCACAATAGTATTCCATCCCATTCACTAACCACATTTTGTTCAATCATTTCCCAATCGATGGGCATCCCCTCAATTTCCAATTTTTTTTCCACCACAGAAAGAGCTGCCATACATATTTTTGTACATATGTGTCCTTTTCCTTTTTTAAATAATGTCTTTGATAGTGCTATTGCAGATATGCACAGTTTTATAGTCTTCTGCACATAATTCCAAATTGCTCTCCAGGATGGTTGTATCAGTTCACAGCTTCACCAACAAAGCATTAGCATCTCAATTTTTCTCAGTTCCCCTCTAACATTTCCCAAGTTCTTTTTCTGTCATATAATCCAGTGTTAGGTGATACCTCAAAATTGATTTATTTGCATTTCTCTAATCAAGGGGGGATTTAGAGCAGTTTTTCATATAATTATAGATAGTTTTGATTTCTTCATCTGAGAAGTGCCTGTTCATATCCTTTGACCATTTATCAGCTGGGGAATGACTTGTATTCTTATAAATTTGACTCCGTTATTTATATATTTGAAAGATGAGACCTTTATCAGAAAAACTTGTATGCCTGTATGTATGCCTCACAACTCAGAGTAAGCTCTTTGAAGGCAGGGAATATTTCTTCTTTACCTTCTGCAGCTCATCCAACAGACTAGATGCTCAGTTAATACTGGTAGTTAACAGTGATCCATATACCCTGTATGATTTATTTGGTGGGAGTTCCATGCCAAACTTCCTTTTATTATCAGTACAAAAGTCCTCTTCTTTATTAACACTACACATATGCTGTTTATACTGGAACTACTGAGTCAACTGTTTGAGGAAAAAATGTTTATTTCACTCAGTCAACGTAAAGTTCATTGTTTAACTAGACTGACCAGCTGGCTAACCAAATTCATCAAATCAGCCAGTTTTGTTTTTGTTTTTTGCTGCTGGATTGATACAATACTGGTTTATGAAGAGGAATTTTAGGAAGTCATTGTCCTTTTTTAATTTGGGTTTTGTGATCAAGGAAGGAATGTTTCTTTGAAGAAGAAACAATGCAGAAGACAAGTTAAAACTATCAAGATAATTTCAATAGAAAATTTGAACAACTCTTAGATCAATAGTATTATTGTGCTAAAGACCTTACAAAATCCCTTCAGCTATAGTTATCATCACTTAACACATAGGGAAACTGAGGCTCAGAAATAATAAATGACTTGCCCAGGTTCACACAGAAAGTGTCAGACTCAAAAGTGGAGTCTGGGTCCAAGATTCTACCATACCATGCCAACTTTTCATCTTAGCAATGTCCATTTGTGTGTAATATACTACTTAAAACTGATCTTTATTAATCAAAGCAGGACCACTCACCATTTTTCATTAGATTTTTTCATAGATTTTTAATGTTCACTAAATGACTCCCTCACATCAGAACAGTGAGGTGTACTGTGTAAGCACTTAGCACAGTACTTGTCAAAAATTAGGCACTTAACAAAAGCTTGCGGACTTGACTGGCACATATCCTTATCTCACTTTTACAGATGAGGAAACTAAGGCAGATTTTGTTCCCATGTCTGTGCTCTTTCTATTATACTGGGAGGAATGGTAAAAATACACTTTAGAGGATTTTTGTGTCAGTCGGTCATGTCTAACTCTTGGGGTTTTCTTAGAAAAGATCCTTCTCAAGCTCATTTTACAGATGAGGAAACTGAAACAAACAGGGTGAAGTGTCTTGCCCAGGGTCGCACAGCTAATAAGTATCTGAGGTCATATTTGAACTTGGGGAGATGGGTCTTCCTGATTGCAGACCGGGAACTGCATCTACTGCGGCACCACTACATGGCAGCTGGGTGGTACTAGTGACAGAGTCCTAAACCTGGAGTTAGGAAGGTCAACAGTCACACACCAGCTATGTGAACCTGGGCAAGTCATTTAACCTCTGGCTCAATTTCTTCAACTGTAAAATTGGGATGTTATTACCACCTACCTCCCAGAGTGGCTGTGATGATCAAATGAGATAATAATTGCAGGTGCTATATAAATGTTAATTATTAATAATAATAATATAATAAATGTTAGAAAAAAGATTTGAAGCCAAGTTTCTCCAACTTGATTCATTATATCATAATGTCTCTTTAAGAAAGATTTTAAGTGCTAAGAATTAAAACACACTACTGCATTTACTCTTGGCATTATTTAGCTGGCTTACCGTGTATCTCTTCATTTACAATTGTGTTATGCATTAGGTAACATTCAGTCATTCCTAACCGACTATCACAGAGGACTATGAATGCTGTCATTCACAAGCCCATGGAGAGAGCAATAAACTGGAAGCCAAGGAAGGCTTACTAGCTGTGTGACCTTGCATATGTCATGTAAATATTCTGCACCTCATTTTCTTCATCTGCAAGGCAGGGAGAAAAATTACACAGAATATCCTTAATAAGTTTAGTGAGGAACTCATTTGCTCTAAAGGTAAGGGGTAGAAGCACCATAGAGTAGTGGGACTTGGAGAACACAGTGTGGGTCTTGAAGTCAAGAAAATGAGGGCTTCAATTCCCTCTCGGCACATACCTAGGTAATCCTGAGCAAATATTCGAGCCTCTAAAGCTCGGTTTCCCCATCTGTAAAAAGGGGATTATAATAGCATCTAAATCACAGAAATGGTACAAGGATCTAGAAAGAGCTTTGCAAACTTCCAACCTATTTAGATGTCAGCTACTATCATTATCTTAATTAATTATAGCTAATGGATTCAAATGAATTTTTAAAAAAATTTTCTAGTTTAGCTACACCTATAAACATACAAAATTTAAACTGAAAACTTGTGAAGGGTACTGTGATCACAAAGATCATTTCTATTATTACAATCGGGATAGGATGAATTTTCCTCCATGGTGGATACTTTCCCAGGAATTGGAATGTCATTAGGCTCCACCAGAGCATGGAAATTCCCTTGCAGACTTGCAAATATCCACTTCTGTCATTGGAGAAATAGTTTTCCAAGACAAATGTCGGTGGAAACCAAATACTGAAATAACCTTCCACACTAGCCAAAGAACAAAGGCAGAAACAAAAACAAACCAAAAAAAAAAAAACCACCCAATATCGGCAGGACTGTTAATGATGACAGGCCCTTTTGTCAAGATCTGCTATCAAAATTGTCCTTGAGAAATCTTTGGCACATTTCTAAGCTATTAGAGCTGTAAGGCATCATAAGAGATTATGTACTCTATCATTGACCAACTTCTCCCCAGTTTTCAGATAAGCAAACTGATGCTCAGAGAGATTACATGCTAAATTATTCAAGGTCATAGAGCTAATGAATGAGCAGTGCAACAGCGACTTGACCCAACTCTTTGATCTCTGAATCAATACTCTTTTTCCCCTCTTTGGTACTGCCTCCCCTTTTGAAGTCAATTCAAATCAACATACCAAATAAGTGCCATGGGATGCAATGTAATGAGGGCTGATTTGGAGTCAGAGGACTGGATTCATATCTCAGCCCTGATACTTACTATGCGACTGGCTAAATCACACCTCTTTTCCGAGTCCCATATTTCTCATTTGAAACATTATGGTGGTTAGTCTTGACAACCTTTGAGGGACCTTCCAGTCCTAAATCTATCATTTTAAGCATAGGGGACCCAAAGATAAACAAAAACTTGTTTTGTACCCCAGAGGAATTTGGAGTCAGGGAGGGAGCATGTGCACCCACTTGTGTGCACACACACACACACACACACACACACACACACACGCCTCCTCCCCCCTCTCCTGAAATAGGACACTATTATACCTTCCCCACTGAGATTTGCAAAGCTTCCGAATCACAAATCCCAACTTTGCTCCTAAGGGTACAAATGCTGAAAACCCTAAGCCATTCTAAAGACTTCTTTTCCCTAAACGCACTCACAGCACCCAATGTACATCCCCACAAGAGATAAGCATTGAGAAGCCCCCAAACTGCATTTTGGCTGGCTCTTTTGTGGTTCTGTGCATTTTGCTCAGATAAGCATTTTGCTCAGATCTAGAAAGGGCTTAGTCTCCAAAGGAAAGCAACCTTGTGTAGACTCAGGCAAAAACAAGCCAGAAGTAGAATGAATTATACGCTAGGGTCTATAAACCTCCAGTAAGTCACATAAATAAGAAGGTGATCCACCTGAGAGGCAATCAGGAACCAATAATAAAATCTTCAGGGGGACAGCAAGACAGTAAAGATTAGGAAGTGGATGAATTATCTAATGAAATTTTTCATTACACTTGAATAAATGTGCTGCGGTATTGCCAGCCATTTTACGCTAGGGGAATGGTTGCTTCTGGACAGCTTTTGATTTTTACCTGATCACCGAGCTCTAGACCTCCCCACATCCCTTAATCTCTGTCCCCCAAACACACTATAGAATCAACTAAAATCTAGAAACAATAACATTAGCCTTAGCAGGTAAAAATAGGGTTCTAGATTGGTTCATCAACATTGCATTAAGAAAAAAATTATGGCATGTAATAAGTAAATCAAAGAACACCATATTTTGGGGCCAAGTTTACTTCAAAATATGGATGTGTACAAAGAGGGCTAAAGGCCTTATAATTCAGAATGCCATATTTCAAAATGAAAAGCTGCAAAGCCACTGAGACACAAAATAAGAAGGCACCTCATCTTGATTCCTTCTGTAGGGGGGAGTCTAAAGGTGTCTATATGTCAGATTTTTTTCCAACATATTGAATAGCTTTGATGAGTTTTTAGCTCTTCCTTTTTTAGTCTTTCTTAAAATAGATGGACTTCTGGGATTGGTGGGAAGGAGGTATTCAGGGGATAACGTAAGCAACATAAAAAACAAATATAAATTACTAAAAATCTATTTTAAATAAAATATAGTAGCATCACTATCCCAAGAAATCTAGGGCTATGGGCACAGTAAGAGTCTACTTGTATTTAGTTCCTCCCTAGCAATGGAGCTGGCTGCCCATGTGAATTGAGGGAGACTGAGAAAGTTCCTGTGTGACTCTTCCTGACCTCATTTGAGGTTTCCTTAGCAAAGATACTGGAATAGTTGACCATTTCCTTCTCCAGATCATTTTCTAAATGAGAAAACTGAGGCAGAGTCAAGTGGCCTGCCCAGGATCACACAAGTACCTTAGGAAGTACCTTAGACTAATTTTGAACTCAGGTCTTCCTTACTTCAGACCGAGCACTACAGCCACTGAATAACCTAGCTGATCCAGTGAGAAAGTTCAGTTACTCCAAAACCCTTCCTTGCCTAATTATCAGTGTCTAAAATTTTACCATTAGAGAATCATTCTTTAGGCTCATTCCAAGTTCTAACATGAAAGATACTATATGAAACAAGTTAGCCCCAAGTTCATTTATTTATTTTGGTAAGATGCCACACCCATTTAAGACACCTCTGGCTTGAACCACTGGAAAAGTTCCCAAGTGGGCTCCTCGATTCAAGCCAAGTTTCATCCCACCTCTAACCTGAGCGGTGCATGTCCCCGTCATATCATTTCCTTCAATAGGCATCTTCGGTCATTCCTCACGGCATAGTCAATGAAATCTGAACTCCTCAGATTGCCATTTCACCTCACCTCACTCCCCTTCATCTATCCTGAACTCCAAGCCAAAGTGAACTGCTCGCTAATCCCCAAATATATCAACTGCTTCCTTACTGCTATATATGCTCAGGCCATTCCCTTTGCTCGGAACATACTCCCTCACTTGTCAAAAGCATGCTCGATTCAAATATTTCCATGAGGTTTTTCTTCGACCCACTCAAGCATAATTTGTTTTGCACATTGTGTATAATATTCTAATTTGCACTATCATTATATATTTTATATATACATAATTATAAACACACATGGCAAAGAATGAACATACAAAGAATTCATAAATAGGCAAACATAAAAGGGAATATATATATATATATATCTTGTGTGTATGTGTATATTTTATATATATATATAGTACTTATAGTGTATATCTATAAATAACTAGATATATTTAATGAATTCTTGAGGAAGGCTACAAATACAGAGAACCCTGATGGCCAAGGTATTTCTGAGGAAGGAGAACTCACCCTTCAGTGCTGCAGAGTCAATGATGTCCCCAAGTCCTCTCAATGAACCTTGATTTTGGAATATCCTTGGGATGTTGCCACCTTGATCACTGGTGGGCAGCGTTTGGCTGCAGTCTATCATCTTCACATGCTGGCACAGTAGGTCTTGCACTCCTGGCGGGAAAATGTACAACAATCATGAGAACTGTGTTTTTCATCCTCTGAGGAGCAGGATGCATCAGAAAAACTTATCTCTAGGAATTCTAGCACCTGAAACTTTTGAAGTCAGGAATACTTGAATTTGAAATAAGCCAGAAGACAACTCTCAGAGTTGGTACTTTCATAATGAAACCCACTTTTTCTGAAAAAAGACTAGGTTATTGTCTCAAGTTACCTGGGAAATTCCGAACCCCTCCTCTTCTCCACAGAAAGTTATGGTTCAGGAGGTAAGACCTTGAATGAATATCCCTCTTTGGGCTGCATGCACATACATTTTCTCCCAGAAGCTCTACCCTCGTAACAAATCTGTTTAGTCCAAAAATCAAATCAATATAAACATCTGAGAAAGTATATCATCTCATTCTTTAGTTTTTGTCCCTCACCCCTCTTGACAAGGAATATGGGATATGTTTCATCATTAGTCCTTTGACATCACAATTATTTTGTGCCTTGCTGCTAAGAGTGATTCCTGTTGATGAAAGGCAGGTAAAAGGGAGAGATCCCTTCTCAAATTGTTGCACTCTGTCAAAAGGAAAAAATCAAAGACTAAGTCCTCAGAATTTTACCCAGAAGTCAGTCCTTCCTCCTGTATCAATTCTCAGAATGTCTGAGAGTGGGGCCAGCTTGATTTCTAAAGGCCAAAAGTCTCACTCATTCACTATGTACAGTGGCTTGCTTTTATCTTATGGCCATTATCTTACTAGATTGTTAAGGAAATTCCTTTACATCCTTTTTTTCAGATTGTTTAGGAGAATTCCTCCATTTGGATCCGGGATTTGCTTGATTCAGGTCCTCTGTCCTCTTTGTCAGCTAACATTAAGATCTAAGGACCTTTTCCTGAAATCGTAAATCTGAAGTCTTACATCACCCTGAGCATTTTTGTTTACACCGGCCACCAGAGGCAGCAAAACAACCAGAACAATGGAAATTGTGTGGATCTGGATGGCCCCATTCTAAAAGAGCGAGGACACTTGCCTCTTCCCAGCAGCAATAGGCAGAACTTGAGCACGTGGAAGCCATAGAGACTATGGGAAGCAGAAGACCTGGGGCTTCAGTGGCTGCAGTGGAATAACAGGTAGAGCTTTAATGGATGGTTGGGAGAGATGTGGAATATGGCTACAGAGTAGGAAAATTTCAGTTCTTGACAGGAGCAAATATAGAACAACATCAGCAAGGGACCAAGTCAAGGAGCAGAGGAAAATAGTACCAAAAGCAGTAACTTAGAATTGCCTCCTAGGACATAAGACAGCAGAAATTCTCCAATACTGATGCAAGACGGACAACGCTCCCTTACCGCATAACCTGAACGCTTTACCGATTTGTTTGGGCAAGAGTTCCTAATCACTTCTCCATGGTATATTCATCTGTAGGAAAGTATGCTTATTTGTGTGTAATAGGGCTGATAATATCTATTCCTTGGCTTCTTCCTTTTTTACTTTGCTATTCTACCCAAATTAAATACTCTGTTATTTGATTTTCTGGTTCCTTCTTAGTAGACAGGGGATGAGGAATTGAAGCACCTGTTGAACTCTATAATCTCTGGAAATTTCAAAATGAATCTTCACACAGTTTAGGGAATAATTAAGCCATATTTGCTATATGCTAATTACTGAGGGGAACGAGGAAGCCTTAGCTGATATCAGTGATGTAACTAGGGAGAAAGAGGGAATTGGATCAAGTGATAAAGGGGGCTCCCAGCTGACCCCTGAGTCGTTTGCCCAAGTTAAAATAAGTAGAAAGTAGCAGAGCTAATCTTCAGTTTGCATGTCCAACACCATTTCTATTACATGATACTATGTTGATGCTTCATATATTGAATAACATGCTTATCCCTACTTTAGATGTTCTGGGGTTATGATATATAAACACATTTGAATGCTGAAAAACTCATTAGCAATGTAATAAACCAGCAAATGCCCCTTCATATAGTAAAATAGAGAAAGGAGATGTGATCCCCTCCCAACCCCCAACTCTCGCAGTGTAATCACAAAGGTATTAAGAAGGGACCCCAAATTCTCCTTGGACTGTGCCTCAGTGAAGGACCCCGCCTGAGGGAAACAAGATAAACAGCTTCATTCTGTTATCTAGGTGGGGTAGGTTCAGTTTAGAGCAAAAGAATTCCAACTCTATTCAACTAAAGAAACTCATTCAATTTTATTGAAATTCAGCTCAAGCTTGTAGCCGAAACTCCTATTATAAAAGAGCTGATCTAAAATCCTCTCTTTTCTGAAGTTCTATGCCATGCTATGCCAAGGAAGCCTCTGCCCACTGGAATAATATTCTTTTCCAGCGCTACCCACTCTTTATCCTCACTTATTTCCCTAAAGAGACTTTATGCCTCTCTGTTGGGATCTCTAACCTTACTTCCAAATCCTTATAATAAACTTCTTTTATCAATCTAGGTTTTGGGGGTTGTAAATTCCTTTACAGAGAATCTCTGCACTGCCAGAAGGGGGTTCCCCAAAACTCCCTACTCTTGCGCTGAATCCCAAGGGGGTGTAGGGAAGCCAATTCTCTCCATTTGGTTCCCTGAACCCCGAACCTGCCACTAGACCTTATCATTGAACTCCCTTGACCACCAGAAACCCTAATCTCATTTTGGTTCCCTAAATCTAAACTTCATCATTTGGTTTCTTGAAAAGGGAACCCCAAAACCTAAACCTCAGTTACAGGATGCAATGCTATGAACTTAATTGTGGCAGCATGAAGGTAAAGGAGACTCAAAGAGGGAAAATTACTTGCCCGAGGTCATAAGGTTAGCTATGATCCTATGTCTTCGGAGCCCAAGTTCAGGGCTCTATCAACTGCCCAACATTGTCTCTCATATCTATAGGGCAACGGGTCCTGCTTTGAGTAGGAAAGAAATCCTGGTGTTCTCTGACTCCCAGCCAAACAGAAGACATGATAACAATGATAAGCTGGGCAGGGACATTAATTGCCTGGCCAACTGTAGAACAGAAATGCTTAGTTTACGTCCCATGGGTCTTGTACTGAATTTTTTTTGAAATTGCAATAGCAGTTCTCTCTGCTTCGGTTCTGTCTCTCTTAAGAAAGCATTAATTAAGCTGTTGCTAGTCATGTTCAACGTATTCAGAGAAAATAAGGCACAGAATAAGTGTCAATTCAATTTAACAAGCATCTATTAAGCACTTACTGCCTACAAGTCATCCTGCTGGGGGTAGGGAGACAAAAAGCAATTAACAGCCCCTACTCTCAAGAAGCTTCTAGTTTACCTTCATTCAGGTCCATGTCAAAAAGGGTCTCTTCTCCTTAAAAGGCCTCAGTATCCCGTTCTGGAGGAGGGAAGAGAAAAACTAGAGGAGCTTCCGAGTCATTCCAAGTAGTTTTCACACTGGCAAAGAGTTAAAACTAGAGAAACCAAGGCAGACTGCTGGAGTAGCCGTGGAGGGAGTGGCCAAACTATTAAAGCTGTGACTTCTGGGGGATTGAGAAAGGGGTTCTGTGTAGATAAATCAGGCAGCTGGCTCCTAAAGCTTATCTCCCAGAAATTCTTGTGAGGATTTGAGAGATTAAAAGAAAAATTAAAACCAAACAAAAATCAAAAAAACAAAAAATAGGTTCTTCTGTTCTACTTGTAGCTACTACTTCAAGTGTTTTTCATCTCCAAAATCAACAGCAGGAGGATTTAGAGGGGGTGGGAACTACAAGCCAGGGGGTGGGAACTACAAGCCAGGGGGTGGGTGGGAACTACAAGCCAGGGGGTGGGTGGGAACTACAAGCCAGGGGGTGGGTGGGAACTACCAGCCAGGAGCTAGGACTGGTGTAGAATCTCAGTCTCTCTCTTCCTTTCTTTCCCTCTCCCTCCTTCTCTGTTTCTCCCTCTCCCTCCCTCCCTCTCTGTTTTTCTCTGTCTATTCTCCCTTCTCCCTGGCCCAGCATTTCATCCATAATTCTACATCATCTCTTATTCTTTCTGAACTTTGATTTCCTTCTCAGTAAAAGGCAAAGGTCAAACTGGAGGTTCCTGAGATCCCTTTCAGATTGGAGGTTTATACTCTCAAGGAGACAATACCGAATACAATTAACAGAAGTACATAAGACTGTGGTCCCCCAAAGGACAGGGTCTGGCTGAATCTTTTTCTGCCCTCCAGCCTCCTCCTCTTCAGCACAGAACAGGTCTATCATAAACATTAAAGTTGCATCAAACTGGAAGCAAGTGTCCATTGCTCCCCTTGCTGTTTCTTTCTGATTTTCCCCAACAGAAGGCTCAAGGAAAACGTGATAGGGATGTTTGCCTCCACCGAGGACGCCCAGCCAGCCCTGTCTCTGTGCACTGTCCCATTCCAGGCCTGCAGCAAGTGCATCAGATGGAGTATATTAACAGCAGTTTCCTTCACTGTCCCAGGGCACCTAAAGTCAGTCTTTTTCTACCTTCTCAGTGGGAAGAGGATTCTAAATCTTTCTGCTTTGTCACTGAGATTGAAGACCCCAGATGAACTTGGGCTCTGTCTATATAGGGACACGCCAGTCATGAGAGAGAGAGAGAGAGAGAGAGAGAGAGAGAGAGAGAGAGAGAGAGAGAGAGAGAGAGAGAGAGAGAGAGAGAGAGAGAGAGAGAAAGACAGAGACAGAGAGACAGAGACAGAGACAGAGAGATGACAGAGAGAGATAAAGAGACAGAGAGAGACAGAGAGAGAGAGAGACAGAGAGAGAGACAGCAGAGAGGGGGGGAGGGAGAGAGAGAAAAAGAGAGAGAGAGATACAGAGAGAGAGAGACAGAGAGAGAGAGAGACAGAGAGAGAGACAGAGAGAGAGACAGAGAGAGAGGGAGAGAGACAGAGAGAGATAAAGAGACAGAGAGAGACAGAGAGAGATAAAGAGACAGAGAGAGAGACAGCAGAGAGGGGGGTAGGGAGAGAGAGATACAGAGATAGAGAGAGAGAGAGAGAGACAGAGAGAGACAGAGAGAGAGACAGAGAGAGATAAAGAGACAGAGAGAGAGACAGCAGAGAGGGGGGGAGGGAGAGAGAGACAGAGAGAGACAGAGAGAGAGACAGAGAGAGAGGGAGAGAGACAGAGAGAGACAGAGAGAGAGACAGAGAGAGATAAAGAGACAGAGAGAGAGACAGCAGAGAGGGGGGGAGGGAGAGAGAGCCAGAGAGAGACAGAGAGAGAGACAGAGATTCAGAGAGAGAGAGAGAGAGAGAGAGAGAGAGAGAGAGAGAGAGAGAGAGAGAGAAAGAGAGAGAGAGACAGAGAGACAGAGAGACAGAGAGAGACAGAGAGAGAGAGAGAGAGAGAGAAGGAGAGAGAGAGTCATAGATATTTGCTGTTCCCTAGATAAACAAAGCGAAATTTAAATCATCTACATAATGAGGAGCTATTTCTCTTTCCAATTTGTGGATCTACTACAGGGGGCTTGGTCAAGCACTACAGAGCTCATTTGTAGTTAGCCCTCTATGCGTCTACTTTAACCTAGTGGTAGAAAATGGAAGTTATTTTCTATAGGAACACTGATGGCTGTATTATTGTTGGGTCATTTGCATACTCATTTACATATGAGTGCACCAGGGAGGTATCAGGATGTTCTATACTCAGAGTTTGAGACTGCAGGCTTCTCCTTAACCAGACAGATGTGAAGAAAAAGGGATGACCAGATACCAAAATAGACCTCCATTTCTCTATCCTTATTCACCTCTGTCTCTTCACAACACAAGATCTCATTCATTTTAGAGACAGCCAAATAATATAATTAAGATTAAATGTAGGAGCACATCCTTCTGCACAACCCATGCAAAGTTATGCAAATCGGGCAGCCTGGCACCAGTCCTGTAATTGCTTTCTGGTGTGCATGCTCAACATGTGTGCCCCTTTCACCCACCTATCTTACAAATACGTGACTATATCTTCTATGCTCGCTATCTGGTCCAAATGTCCATAGGGCTGCCTGCTGAAAAGGAGAGTACGGCCCTGGTGTATAAAGCCACTACCGGATATATGCCTATAAGCAAACATGGCTTTTCAAAACTGAGACATTAAGGGACAAGTAAAAGAATTCCTTAGTTCAGGATACTGTTCTATTTGCAATCACTCATTTCCCATCTGACTTGGGAGGGAGGTACTGATTATAGAAAACAAAGATCTCCATATAGTCAGAATCCAAGCCAGGACTGTGCTTCAAACCCTAGCTTACTAGCTGTGTAACCTCAGCCTCCTCAAGTTTTGATATGCACATCTGTATGAAGGGAATGATGACATTGACGTTATCTTATTCCAGGGTGGCGATGAAGAATGAATGAGAAAAGGGATACGAAATGACTGTGTAAATCACTACAGCGATATCAATTATTAATACTTGCATACTTCCACTTGAGCAATGTTATATCTATATGTATGCAAATATGTTCCCTGAAAACATGGGAAAAAACCAAAAGCAAAGAGTATTGTTTATCTACCAAAACAAACAGTACCTTTAAAAAAAAATTAAATTGTTTTTATTGCTGTCTTTTGATTTAAAAAAAAATCACATGTATTTCCAAAAATATTGACCCTTTCTCTTCCCTTTCTTCAAAACTGAACCTTCCTTTGTAGCAACAACAGTAAGATATAATTAAGCAAAAAATATTCCCTATGGTCACCAGGTCTGGCAATGTATGGAGCTTTGTGCTGTCTTCCCACCTCTGCATAGAGGAGGATTTTTCATTATCTTATCGGGAATCATTACTGACTTTTGAGTTACTCAGAGTTCAAACTTTTTTATTGATCTTGTCATTTATATTGTACAGTCTTTGAGAGCCCCTTTGGGAGGAGCGGGGGGGGGGGGGGGGCTTCTGGTGTGTTTGTAGGGACTTTGCTATCTATATGTCATGATCTCCCCATAAGCAGAAAATATGAAAAAGGATACAGAAGCTGAGTTTTTTTTTGTGTGTGTGTGTGTGTTTGTTTTTTTGTCACAGTCTCCCAGGCTATATAAAAATATCCACTCAAAGCCAAGTTCTCCAATGGAATCCCAGGCATTTGCCATCCTATTGCTACGCCACTGGGTCAGTTTGTGAGTAGTGTTCTTTCTTCACAACAGAATACAAACTAACAAAAAAAGAAAACCCATCAAAATGCTAAGATATGCATTCAATGAGGAACCACAAAGTTAGCCTATTGGAAAACCTTTCTGCAGTGTTTCTTCTGAGAGGCATTTGGAGTTAAATGACTTGCCTAGGGTCACATAGCTAGTAAGGATTAAATGTCTGAGGCTGGATTTGAACTCAGGTCCTACTAAGGCCAATGCTCTATCCACTGCATCACCTAGCTGTCCACTTCCTGCATCATTTTATTTCTTCATGTAAGGTTGGGAAAGGGGATAGAATGATATATTTGGAACCTAGAAAATCCATGCTTATAATCTTGCCTCAGAAATTTACTACATAGGCAACTTTGGATTAGTCAGTTAATTCCTCCTAGTTTCAGTTCCTTGGATAAATGGATGAGTTCAATTCAATTCAACTGCCAGAAATTAAGCAACTACTGTTTTCCAGTAGGAAAAGGGAAGATAGTAAGCACTTATAAAGTGCCTAAGCCAAGTGCTTTACAAACATCTCTCTTTTGCTCATCACAACAATCCTGAAAGGCGGGTGGTGTTATGATCCACACTGACAGTTGAGGAAACTGAGGCAAAGAGAAATCACATGATTTGGCCAGGATTATAGGGCTAGTAAGTAGGTGAGGCTGAATTTGAATTAGGCCCAGGGTTCTATCCATTATGGTGGGTGCTTGATTGAGGAGAAAGAGACAGAGACAAATAGAAAGGAAGAAAGGATGGGTTGGAGGGAAGGAATGAAGGAAGGGAGAGAGGGAAGGAGGAGGGAAGAAAGGGAGGAGGGAAGGAGGGAGGAAAGAAAGAGGGAAAGAAAGAAGAAAGAAAAGAAGAAAGGAGGGAAGAAAGGAAGGAGGAGAAAGAAAGATGTATATACACATGTATAAATATATATTTGAAGCCATCTGGGCTTTAGCTTGATCCTAAGAAATGTGCCGAAGCCGAGGAGGGTTCAGTGAATTGTTAAGGGCCAGCCTTTAAAGGATCCTGGCATTTGTGGCCCAAGAGCCTCTCATGTTACAAATGAGGAAACTGAGACTCAGAAAGGTGACATGACTAACTAGGAAATAGCTGTAGCTGAATTTGAACTCAGGCCTGTGTGACTCAGGACCACCAATACTGCCATACAGCCTCCATGGCTATTAATCCCAATACAGATGATGGGCCAGGCTTGATTGCTGCCTCTCCAAGAAGTGTTGACATTTGTCGAAGTGCCACTCTCCTTGGGCCAGATGGAAGCTATACTGCTTAGAAATGAACGAGAAAAGCTTGCTGGGCTTCTGAAATGACCCCACACTGAGTGCCACAGACTTGGCTTAAGGGGAAGATTGGCTCTGCTTGCAGCAGGCTTGAAAACCCCAAGGAAAACCCTGCCTCCGACTCTCCCTGCTGTCCTGGGCAGCTTCCAAAGCTAGGAGGAGCATGAGCCCACACTTGGCCAGGGGCTGGGCTTCTGCACTGTCAGCAGCAATTGATCGTGGCAGCTTTCCATTAAGTCTGCAGTGAAGCCCTAGGCCCTTCTTTGAAGAGGGCAGGGTCACCCTGAGAACATCTCCTGTTACAAAAGCAGACATGGTCTCCTTAGCCACCCAGCAAGGATCCAAATTGCCATAGAGAGAAAACAAAAATGTCTTCTAGACTGCTTCCTTCTCCTCCCTCCCCCAGTGGCATGACTAATTCCTATCTTTCAGTCCAAATCTTGGCTGGGCCATGAAGCCCTTGGGGACCACAGAAACCCAGAATCTCAAGTGGCAGGGACATCACAGTTCCAAACAGTGCCATTCAACAAAGATTTTTCACCTGAACTGAAATTTCCACTACCAAATCCCTAGGAAACAATCATCCTATCTTTATCCTACTTCCTCCCTAGGCAGTCCATTTCCCTAATTCTGTTCCCTTGGGATCAAACAAAAAAAAAATAATGTCACCACAAGACACCCTTCCATGGCCATAGCTCTTCAAATATTCAGACATAATTACCTGTGGACACATTCTCAGCCTTCTCCAAATTGAACATCTTTAGTTCCTTCATACAAATCATTGTATGATAGGTGCTCAGTTGTCTTACTTCTGATCAAAATCTATGTTAATCTATGATATTCACACCTGAACATAATACTCATATGAGGTCTGGCAAGTGTAAAGAACATCACAACCATCACCTCCCTTGCTTTGGAAATTATCTCAACGTAGACCAAGATCATATTCAAGTTTTGGTTCTTGCCACAGTATTAACCACCCAGCATAACATGCTGGTCCTCAATGGACACTTATTCTTGCTGCTGCCAGGAATCGTAATGCATCCCTATATAGTATTTCAAAGCTTTCAAAGCACTTCTTAATCTGTAGCCATTTTATCAGCCTTCTTGTCCTCCTAATCCTCAGCTCTCCCCCCTCCCACTTTTTACTTCATGCAATTGAAACCAGAAAGCCGCCTAGCACAGAGCTGTTGGGGGCTAGATAGTGTGGTAACCCTGGATCCATTTCACCTCTTTCTATTATTACATAATGGTTGGCTAGCAGCCTTCAAACTGAAATAGGTACAGCTATGAATAGATATGAATATGGCCATGGGGTCAAAAAACAAATGGAGAAACACAAATTCAATCCTAACCATTGGAAAAATCATACAAGGCTTCTGCCTTTTGGACAGCATGTTAGTGGGACCATCTTGACATGACTGGCAGACGCCAGATGCCACGAACACTGCCTTCAGTGAGGTCATTGTCAAACTTTAATAGAAAGAACCTCATTGGATTATCAACATTGCTGTTAATGACTTCCAAAATACCCTAAACTTGAAGAAACAGGTGCCAAACCAAATCACTGGGTTTGCAAAAGAGGACTTTTAGACAACAACTTCTGTGGGCCCTGAGGCCAGAGGAAAAAAAGAACCAATCCAGATTCTTAAAAAAAATCCATGTTGGAATTATACAATATTTGTTTGGTAAGGGATCTGGAAAATCATCAAATGGTCTTGAACAAATTACTTTAGTTCTCTAGAGCTCACTTTTCTTCTTTATAAAATGAGTGTTGGATTAAATGCCCCCTAAGATTCTAAATCTCTAATTTATAATCCTATAGTTGGGAGGACAAAACCCAAACTTGGAGAACCAGGAAAATCCTCCTATAGAAGTTGGGCTTTGAGCTGAGCCTTAGAGGGAGCTAAAAATTTCAAGATGCAGAATTAAGGAGGGACATCATCCCAGGGATGAAGTACCGCCTATGTAAAATCCCAGAGTCGGAATATTCTATATGGAAGACAGCAATTAAGCTACTTGTGTTAGACCATAAAGAGCATTAAGAAGAGTAATGAAACTCAGGTTGCAGCCAAATTTTTTAAAGACTTTAAGTGTCTTATAGGTAATAGGGAGCCAATGAGGCTTCTTAATCAGAGGAGTGACACTGTGCTTTCAAAATATCAACTAGGGAACCATATAGACAAGAGGTGTCAAAAATGGTTTCATTGCAGCAGCATCACTCCCAATGGGCCCAAAGCATATTCAAATTTAATTGGGAAATATTTAACAAAATAAATAAAAAGAGAATAGAATAGATATAATGTTCATATGTGCTTTTCCAAGTCAATATGCAGCCAACAAGAATTCTTGTGCATGGTTTAGTGGCTCCCCATTTCTATTTGAGTTTGACACCACTGATAATTGATGATGGATTTGTCAGAGAAGAGATTAGATATAAGGTGGCCTATTAGAATGCCATTTCCCTAAAAGAAGGAAGAGCTAACATGATTTTCCCATAAGGAGTCAAAAGAGGCCCCCTGAGAGTTATTGTGAAGGTAAAACTGCCAAGATTTGGTAGTTGATTGCATGTGGAGGGGAGAGGGAGCTAGAGTTAAAGAAAATGCCAACTTTTTGAGCTTGGCCTGGAAAGATGGGAATGTTCTCTTCAAAAAGAAACAGATAAGTAAGCAGGAAGAGCTGGCTGAGGCAGAAAGATAGCAAGCTCTGTTTTGGATATGATGAGTCTAGATGTCTTTGGGACATGCCCAAAATGCTCAGGAGGCAGTTAAAATGTCGCTCTGGTGATCACATGAAAGGTGAGGCCTGGATATGTAGCTCTGTACAGAGATGATAGGTGAATCCATGGAAACTGGTAAGATGCTAGAGGCTGAGACTAGATGCCATATCTTCCAGTCCCAATTCAGGACTCTTTCTACTGGACCACATTGCCTCTATTATGTCTGCTCTTTAGCTTTTGAGTTGTTCCTGAGTCCACTGCACTAAGCTTTCCATAAAACGTTTCTTCACTGTATTGACCAGCAGAAGGATTAGAGCAAACTTGTCAAGTCAACAATGTCAACATTTCTGAGAATACATATTTCCCTTTTTCCCTTGTTTCAATGCTTAGGTATTTGACTATAAATCTGAAAGATTTTTTTAACATATTGAATATGGAAAATGAAATTGGAATCCATAGGAATTGGATTCAAATCTTTCCTCAGACACTGGCCAACTGTGTGACACATAAGTGACTCGACTTATCTGTTCCTCCGTTTCTACATCTGAAAAATAAAGGAATTGAACTTGATAACATCCAAATTCTGTTTCAGCTGTACATGGATAAGCATATGAATTTATGATTCTCTTGTTCACTTTGGGAAAATCAACTAGGATTCCTTAGCCTTTGAGCCGTGGCTTCTCAGAGCGCTTATTGACATGCTAGTCTTTGGTTCTGGCTCAAGGACATTTTCTCTCTGGGTCTGAATGCATCTGCAATGCTGATCACTTTGGTATTTGGCTCTCTACTTCCTGGCTGCATTTTGGTGTATATTTTTACAAGGATAAGTGAAATTCCAATAAACTTAAAATAAAAAAAAGAAATAAAATTAATGAGTGATTCAACTTGGCTTTGTATGCCTCCGATGTGATGCAAAAAGTCCAAAAACCCAGCTGCATATGACAGGGTGGCATGGAGGAGCAGAATTAAGATAATTAGGTAATGCTAGAATTGTAACCTTGGTATAGTGGATTGAGTCTTGGACTTGGTGGCAGGAAGATCAGGATTCAAATCCTACCTCAGTGGCCCTGGATGAGTCATTTTACCTCTACAACACTTTCTTTCCTCATGGGTAAAATAAAAGCTTCTGAACTTTTTCTTGTGTTATGGACCCCTTTGAGTGTTTATAGAATCTTATGGACCCCTTCTCAGAAGAATGTTTATAAAAGCATAAAAGTTAGTAATAATGAAGAGGTATTTCTTTCCCATCCACATTCATGAACCCCTTGAAATCTATCCACTGATGGGGGTAGAGGAGTGTGTGAACCCCTAGGTAAGGACTCTTGGATTAGGTGATCTCTGAGGTCCCTTCCAGAGATAGATTCCAGATCCTATGGCCTATGAAATGTTATCTGGCTCAAAATCTATGGACCTAGACATAGATCATTTGATAGTAGTCCATTCCTTTTCCTTTGTGATCATTTGATTTTTCCAGAATGACATAGGCACTGATCATGTGGCCAGCAACACAGCTCTGCTCTCTATTTTCTCTCTAAAAAGAAAAACCCAAGAAAACTCAGATTATGTACATAGATCTGGGCCTAAGCTGGACGAGTGATGACAGCACTTGCTTTTTTGCACCATCGATGCTGAAATGGTGTCACCTTGCACAGCTGTTCATTCACTGAATAAAATCAAGTAAAATGTAAATGAGCCTCCCCATCAAGGAAATGTGCTCAGGGTTGGGCTATTTCATCAGGAAAGTGCACAGAAGTAGCAGAATTCAAACAATAATAAAATACCAGTAATAGTGCCTTCTGTTACAGAGCAGGCAAGATGTACAGTTTCAACCATTTCCAGGGACTTGTTTTGCTCACCAAGCCAATTTAACCACATGCTTCAGAAAATAACTTTCACGATTTACAGAAGAACACAGTTTTAAAGTTAAAAAAAAGTTCAGAAGAAAAGGTAAATATAGCCAAATCTTTCTGAGATGGAGGCTACAATTGCTGTTATTAAAACATGAAGTCAGACAAATAGGCCCGATAGGTATCATATCTAAACATGAGGAAAAATAAGAGTATGCAACAAGAGAAGGAAGCTACAGGTAGAAGTGTATGGAATGGACCATGGGACTGCAAAGCTCCAAACACCTAACTTTCTATTCTTGCAAGTCCTCAGAGGCTTAAGACAGGTATACCAAACAAACAACGAAATCCATATTGTTGTTGTGAAAGGATGAAAAACCATCTTTTGTTCAGACTGTGACTGTTATGCCACAGTTCTCAGTTTCCCTAATTATCCTGATCTAGTCCCACCTCAGTTTCCCTGCTTCTCAGTCTTTCAAAACCTCCCCTCCCAAAGATCTTATGTTTTGGAATATCAGAATGCCTCTTCCCCATTCCAAGCTATTAGAATGTCAGATACCCTCTTATCAAGATGCTTTTCCCCATGTCCAGGGTGCCTCCACCTGATAATGTCATCTCATCTCCTGTGGGTCGCCCCATCCTGTCAGGAAATACAGAATTAGTAATTTTAACTGTAAATGTGAATGGAATGAACTCTCCCATTAAGCGGAGGCAGATAGCTGACTGGATCAAAAGTCAGAACCCTACAATATGTTGTTTACAGGAAACACAATTAAAGCAAGGAGATACATACAGAGTAAAGGTAAAAGGCTGGAGCAGAATCTATTATGCTTCAGGTGAAGTCAGAAAAGCATGGGTAGCCATCCTTATCTGATCAAGCAAAAGCAGAAATTGATCTAATTAAAAGAGATAAAGAAGGAAACTATATCCTGCTAAAGGGTAGCATAGACAATGAAGCAATATCCATACTAAACATATATGCACCAAGTAGTATAGCATCTAACTTCCTAAAGGAGAAGCTAAGAGAGTTGCAAGAAGAGACAGCAAAACTATAATAGTGGGAGATCTCAACCTTGCACTCTCAGAATTAGATAAATCAAACCACAAAACAAATAAGAAAGAAATTAAAGAGATAAATAGAATATTAGAAAATTAGGTATGATAGATGTTTGGAGAAAACTGAATGGTAACAGAAAGGAGTATACTTTCTTCTCAGCAGTTCATGGAACCTAGACAAAAACTGACCATATATTAGGATATAAAGATCTCAAAATTAAATGCAGGAAGGCAGAAATAGTAAAAGCTTTCTTTTCAGATCACAATTCAATAAAAACTATATTCAACAAAAAGTTAAGAGCAAATATACCAAAAAGTAATTGGAAACTAAATAATCTCATCTTAAAGAATCATTGGGTGAAACAGCAAATTATAGACACGATTAATAATTTCACTCAAGATAATGACAACGATGAGACATCATACCAAAATTTGTGGGATGCAGCTAAAATGGTAATAAGGGGAAATTTCATATTTTAGAGGCTTACTTGAATAAAATAGAGAAAGAGAAGATCAATGAATTGGGCTTACAACTGAAAAAGCTAGAAAAAGACCAAATTAAAAAACCCCAATCATATACTAAACTTGAAATTCTAAAATTAAAAAGAGAAATTAATAATATTGAAATTAAAAATCTATTGGACTAATCAATAAAACTAAGAGTTGGTTTTATGAAAAAAACCAATAAAATAAATAAACCTTTGGTAAATCTGATTAGAAAAAGGAGAGAGGAAAATCAAATGGTTAGTCTTAAAAATGAAAAGGGGGAACTTTCCACCAATGCAGAGGAAATTAGAGAAATAATAAGGAGCTACTTTGCCCAACTTTATGCCAATAAATTTGATAACCTAAGTGAAATGGATGACTACCTCCAAAAATATAAGCTTCCCAGATTAACAGAGGAGGAAGTAAATTTCTTAAACAGTCCCATTTCAGAAAAAGAAATAGAACAAGCTATTAATCAACTCCCTAAGAAAAAATCCCCAGGACCAGATGGATTTACATGCGAATTCTATGAAACATTCAAAGAACAATTAGCCCCAATGCTATATAAACTATTTGAAAAAATAGGGAATGAAGGAGTCCTACCAAACTCCTTTTATGACGCAGACATGGTACTGACACCCAAACCAGGTAGATTGAAAATGGAAAAAGAAAACTACAGACCAATCTCCCTAATGAATATTGATGCTAAAATCTTACATGAGATATTAACAAAAACACTACAGAAAATCATCCCCAGGATAATACACCATGATCAAACAGGATTTATACCAGGAATGCAGGGCTGGTTCAATATTAGGAAAACTATCAGTATAATTGGCCATATCAATGACCAAATTAACAAAAACCATATGATCATCTCAATAGATGCAGAAAAAGCATTTGATAAAATCTAACATCCATTCCTATTAAAAAACACTTGAGAGTATAGGAATAAATGGACTTTTCCTTAAAATAATCAGTAGCATCTACTTAAAACCATCAGTAAGCATCATATGTAATGGGGATAAATTGTAACCATTCCCAATAAGATTAGGAGTGGTATAAGGTTGCCCACTATCACCATTACTATTCAATATTGTCTTAGAAATGCTAGCTTTGGCAATAAGAGTTGAGAAAGAGATCAAAGGAATTAGAGTAGATAACGAGGAAACCAAATTATCACTCTTTGCTGATGATATGATGGTATACTTAGAGAACCCCCAAAGATTCTACTAAAAAGCTATTAGAAATAATCTACACCTTTAGAAAAGTTGGAGGATACAACATAAACCCACACAAATCATCAGCATCCTTATATATCACTAACAAAATCAATAGTTAGAGTTACAAAGAGAAATTCCATTTAAAGTAACTACTGATAATATAAAATAATTAGGAATCGATCTGCTTAGGGAAAATCAGAAACTATATGAGCAAAACTACAAAACACTTTCCACACAAATTAAGTCTGATCTAACCAATTGGAAAAATATTAAATGCTCTTGCATAGGGCAAGCAAATATAATAAAGATGCCAATACTACCTAATCTATTTATTTAGCGCTATACCAATCAGACTCCCAAAAAACTATTTTAATGACCTAGAAAAAATAACAATAAAGTTCATATGGAAAAAACAAAAGGTCAAGAATTTCAAGGGAATTAATGAAAAAAAAAACTAATAAATGTGGGCAAGCTGTACCAGATCTAAAATCATATTATAACTCAGCAGTTACCAAAACCATTTGGTATTGGCTAAGAAATAGAGTAATTGATCAATAGAATAGGTTAGGTCCAAAGGACAAAATAATCAATAACTTTAATAATCTAGAGTTTGTCAACTCAAGGACCACAGCTTTTGGGATAAGAACTCAATGTTTGACAAAAATTGTTAGGAAAATTGGAAATTAATATGGCAGAAACTAGGCATTGACCCACACTTAACACCATACACCAAAATCAGGTCAAAATGGGTTCATTACCTAGGCATAAAGAATAAGATTATAAATAAATTAGAGGAACATAGACCTGTGGAAGAGGAATGAATTTATGTCCAAAGAAGAACTAGAGATCATTACTGATCACAAAATACAAAACTTTAATTATATCAAATTGAAAAGTTTTTTGTACAAACAAAACTAATGCAGATAAAATTAGAAGGGAAGCAGTAAACTGGGAAAACATTTTTACAGTCAAAGGTTCCATTAAAGGTCTCATTTCCAAAACATATAGAGAATTGACTCTAATTTATAAGAAATCAAGCCATTCTCTAATTGATAAATGGTCAAAGGATATGAACAGACAATTCTCAGATGAAGAAATTGAAACTATTTCTAGCCATATGAAAAGATGCTCCAAGTCATTATTAATCAGAGAAATGCAAATTAAGACAACTCTGAGATATCACTACACACTTGTCAGATTGGCTAGAATGACAGAGAAAGATAATGTGGAATGTTGGAGGGGATGTGGGAAAATTGGGACACCGATACACTGATGGTGGAATTGTGAATACATCCAGCCATTCTGGAGAGCAATTTGGACATATACTCAAAAAGTTATCAAACTGTGCATACCCTTTGATCCAGCAGTGTTACTACTGGGCTTATATCCCAAAGAGATCTTAAAGAAGGGAAAGGGACCTGTATGTGCAGGAATGTTTGTGGCAGCCCTCTTGTGGAAACTATGTGGATGCCCATCAATTGGAGAATGGCTGAATAAGTTATGGTATATGAATATTATGGAATATTATTGTTTTGTAAGAAATGACTAATAAGATGATTTCAGAAAGGCCTGGAGAGACTTATATGAACTGATGCTGAGGGAAATAAGCAGGATCAGGAGATTATATACTTCAACAACAATACTATATGAAGATCAATTGGATGGATGTGGCCCTCTTCAACAATGAGATGAACCAAATCAGTTCCAATTGAACAGTAATGAACTGAACCAGCTAAAGAACTCTGGGAGATGACTATGAACCGCTACATAGAATTCTCAATCCCTCTATTTTTGTCCACCTGTATTTTTTATTTCCTTCACAGGTTAATTGTACATTATCTCAAAGTGCTATTCTTTTTGTTCAGCAAAACAACTGTTTGGACAAGTATACATATATTGTAATTAATTTATACTTTAACATATTTAACATGTATTGGTCAACCTGCCATCTGGGGGGCAGGAGGGGAAGGAGGGGAAAAATTGAAACAAAAGGTTTGGCAATTGCCAATGCTGTAAAATTACCCATGCATATATCTCGTAAATAAAAACTATTTTTAAAAAAAGAATTCATTAAAAAATGGGAAAAAAATTCTGTAGCATTATCAGTGAGGCCAAATTACTGTCTGACAGGAAAAAATATCTTTTCTTTTTTTTTTTAACACCAATATTCTCAGTGACACCATCAGGCTGTGGTGTAGGGAACAGCATAATTTCTGAAGAATCACAACTGGAAGTGACCCTAATGATAATGGAGATTCTCCTAAGCACTCTGCAGCATTATCAAAGATATCACCCAGGAAATATGCCATCCGAAAAGGAGGTGGGCTGCTTATGACACAAGAACAGAGGGTTGAAGAGATGGACAGCTGAAGTGCTGTCCTGCAAAATGTTGAGTCTTAAAGAAGGAATTCTTAACCTTTTATGTGCCATGGAGCCCTTTGGCCAGCATGCTGGGGAAACCTATGGACTACATCTCAGTATCATGTTTTTAAGTGCATAAAATAAAATATACAAGAAGACAGTGCAAACCAATCAGGTTGAAATGCGGTCATCAAAATATTTTTAAATAATATTTGGTTGGGAGGCAGAGCCAAGATGGCAGAGAAGGCACAGGCGACTTTCTAAGCTCCTCTCATACCCTCACGACCAATTATTAAATTCAGTCTCAAAAATAGCACTTGACTGGCAAAATTCACTAAGTCTAGAAATACAACTCACCTGCCCAAGATGATCTGGAAGTTTGTCAGAAAAGATTTGTCCTGAGGGGCCAGAGCAGATCAGCGCAAACAGGGAGGTGGGAGAGGCTAATGTCTGCAGCAGACAAGGGCCCAGAGGGGTTGCCTCAGTGGTTAGAAAAAATACAGAGATGACTCTGGCATAGGCTGATTGTTCTGCCTTCATTGTAAAGCAGCAGACCAGCAGAGAAAGTAGGGCCAGAGACAGAAGGTACTCTAAAAAGTGCCAGAACCTAACAGGACCTGGCTATACCCACCCAAAACTGGAAGTGACTCAGCACAGACCACAACAGAGTTGTGCAGCCACATTCTGCAGTATGGGGCTTTTCCTTGGGGCAATTACAAATCTGCATGGCAGGAGGGCACAGCCTGGGGCACCCTCTAATCTGCACAGTGGGGGGTTCGGCCTGGGGCAATAGAATTTCCACTGCAGCTCTATTGTGCTTCGGGGGCAGAGCCACTTATTCACTGGTCAGCTGCTAATACCCACAGCAGGGTTTGGCTGGGGCAGTGACACTTTCACTGCCCAGTCTCTAGCCCCAGAGAAGTCGCTAATCCGCACCGCAGGGGTTCTTCACAGGCACTTCCCCAGCTCTGCAGTCTAAACCACTTCCTTTGGGGAATTCTTTCCCAGAGCACTCCAGTACTTCACAGCTCTTTGTAACCGGTTGGCACCTATGCTTTGCAGAGGAAGCTGGTAACCTCCTCCTTGCCCTGAAGGCAGACCCTACAGACTTTTTAAAATCAAAAGGACATCAATAGCTTCTATACAGAAAGAGAAGAGGTTCTCAACCTCAGGAGACTAATAGTACACAGCCTCCAGACAATACCCCAAATAACGCTCTCCTAGAAAAGACTGCTAAAAATCCCAAAAGAGAGTTAGAAGAAAAATGGGGAAAGGAAAAAGAAGCTATGCAAGAGAGTAACAGCTTCCAGAAAGGTGAATTGGAAAAGGTAAAGAATTCCCAGGAAGTGCAGGGAAACAATTTGTGAATTGGAAAAGGTAAAGAAATCACAGGAAAGTAGGATTTGTGAATTAGAAAAAGAAAATAACTCATTAAAAAAATTAGTGAAATAGAAAAAAAAATCCCATAGAGTAAATAATATTTTTTCACAATTACATGTCAAGACATTTCTGCAATGAATTTTTATTAAAATATTAAAAGAAAAAAAAAACACAAGTAGACAGATCCCATGTTAAAAATCCTTGAATTTTAAAAAAGAGTAGCATATTGGGTGAGGGATTTAGGGGAGAATATGAACTACGTCTGCACCTCTAAGAGGGCATTCAGTAGCTTTGGATCTATACCACTGGAGGAATTATCCACCTTACTTAGATCAAAGAACCCTGAAGAACAAATTAAATAGAAGCAGCATGAGTCAACAGGGTGGGAGCTCAAGAGGTCCAGCTAGGTTTCTCCTGTGTCACCCCAAGCATCACTCCATGATGTCACCAGCCTTCTTCAAAAATGAAGGCTGAACAACAACAACAAAATCTCTACTGGCTCATTCAGGCAATTCACAAAAATTCAAATTTATGAAGGACCTTCAAGGTCACATAATCAAGTTCCTGTCCAAAGTAGGAATCTCATCTCTGGCAAATGATTACCCAGTGACAGGAATCCAGCCCAAACTGAAAAGGCCTTTTAAGCCAAGACTTACTAGTCCCACAGGAGACTGGATCAGATGAACTCTGAAGTTCCTTCCAATTCTTTTATTCAATGATTCTAGGGAAGAGTGTTTTAAAAGTTTCTCTTCAGATTTTTTGTTTATTCCAAGTTATTAAAGCAGACACTGCATCTGTTTAATCCTCTATATTCAGAATATAGCACTACCCTGGGCAATGCAGAATTAAACCCAACTAGATGACCCGAAGGTCCCTCCCAGTCCTACCATTTTCTTAGCTATAATTTACGAAGATGACAAGTCAGCTCTTGAGAATTTTGGGTGCTTATCCAAGATTGTAGAAGCAATATAAAAAAAGAGATGAGGTGCTCTGTTGTTTGGAATATGAGTTCTTCACCCACACAGCTACTTGGGGGAGAAAAAAAAACGATTGAAGAACCAAGAATTTCTTTTCTTCCCTGGAGAGCCAATCTTACAGACTGGAAGCCTTTCAAGTAAATTTCAGTGTCAAGAATAACCTCTGATAGACTTGAGCACTCTGGAATCTGATCTCTGATTTAGAAAACCAGAGCCACCCCATTTCTACTTGCTTTGGGGACCATGGGAAATAAGTGGCAATATTCCTTTTCTTTTGACACTGGCTTCAGGGCTGTGCCACAAATCCCATCAGAGTCACTAATAAATTCTACCATCATTAGCAATTCTAACTACTGTGAGAATAAGAATTGATGAGGCCTAAAGGAAGGAACTGCCCTTTAACCAAAAGCAATACATCCAAGTCATATTCAAGATAATTTTCTGGGACCAACTGTTCTGCCCACTTCTTTAGAGTTGTTTAGTGGCTAGAAGCATAGAATTATTAAAATTAGACTGGAAAGGACCTTGAAAGTCATCTAGAACCATCCCCTGATTTTAGATATGAATAAACAGAGGATAACATAAAGCAAATGACTTTTCTGAGCTTACACAAATAGAAACTAACAGGGCCAGAATTTGAACTCAGGCCCTCTAATGCCAAATCCATCTCTCTTTCTCCATTAAACTATGTTAGCCCCTTGGAATATCACAGAATTAAAGTTTTTTAAGAAAATCTATCATCATGGGATTCATGGGATACAGCGCCACACATCTGGCTATTTAAAAACATCTAGGAAAGGCACTTTCTCTGATTTTTATCCCATTCTTTGGTGTCACAGACACAACCTAGAGCCATCATACTAACTGGTCTGAAACTCTTTGTCAGCCACTTCTTGCTGCTCCAGTATTTCAGGAAAAAAATAGATCAATAGACCCACTTTGAAAGTGGCTGCAGACAAGTGTCATGGAGCTATTATAGGCCTAGAAAATGGCTTCAGAAATAATCAAAACATTACATGCAAAGTCAAGAATTCTTAAAGATAGTCTTGGGGGACCATAAGCCTTCATTTCACGGATATACAAAGCACTTAATGCCAAGGAAATTGATGTTATGCCAGGCACTTCCCTACCTGAACTACTTATATGCCATAAGAAAAAAAATGGATAGAGATAAAATAAGTGACCAATCCATGGCAGCAAATGAAAATGTCCAAAGGTAGTGGAAGATAAAGATGTTAAAGTTCGATTTAACATCCATGCAGATCTTGCTATAGAACTGAAGTTTAGTCATTTAAATTCTGATTGGCCTGATTTAACTTGAAAAATCCTTTAAAAAAAACATTATTAAAAAACAAGATGGGTGGGTGAAACAACATCAAAATGAATGATCTCAAAGACAAGCTGAATGATTACCGGTAGGATTGGGGTAAATTGAAAACATTTTTCCCCAAAGGTCTTATTGTCTCTACTCTTTTCCTACTTCAGTCCCAAGAAGTCACACAAAGACTACATCTGTAGTGACAGGACCTGAGTGCAAATTCTAATTTTTTTTCCATTTACTACTTTTGTGACTTTAGGCAATTCACTTCCTCTCTCTGTGCCTCAGTTTACTCCATTGGGACATGAAGAGGGTGGACCTAATGATCTCTGAGGTCTTCTAATCCAAAAATCTCAGATACTGTGTTAATCCATACATTGTACCATCATCAAACTCTTCTTTCCTAAGCATGGTTATCTCACTCTTCTCATAAATCTTCAATAGCTCCTAATTGCCTTCTAAGCATTAGTGAAATCCTCTGCTTAAGGTCCAAAGCCTTCCACAATCTGGAAACATGTATATATTTTTAGCCTTATCTTGTATTATTCTTTTCCAGCCCCAGTGGAAAAAAAAATTCAACTATATTCCCTGCATTCTGCAACTTGTGGGACTTTTCCTTATGCTGTTACCATACTTAGAATGCATGATTAATTGACTGAATACCTTTAAAGTCAAATTCAAACACCACATCCTTCATGAAGCTTTCCTTGAGTCTCTCAGCTGGGAAAAAACAAAACAAAACAAAACAAAACAAAAAACCCTCTCCCCCTACAATCTCATAAAATGCCTAATTTGCTAACTAACATTTATAATATAATATTGTCTGTAAACATTCTAGGTATCCCTCTGCTCCTTATTAGCCTATAAGGTTTATGAGGGAAGGAACTGTGCCATAGCTACACTTGTGATATCTCCCAGCATCAAGCTCAATATATTGTTCACATTAAGTGCTTAATAAATATTTGAACAATTGGAATTATTGTTGTTGATAATGAACTTGAATCTTCATTGCCTGAACAGGATTTGAAGCCATGACTTCCTGATTCCAAGGAAGATTTTTTTTATCTACTAAATCTTATACCCTTGTGAATATTCAAATTGAAGATGCATAGGCCTAATCTTTTTTTCCCTGAAGCAATTGGGGTTAAATGACTTGCCCAGGATCACACAGCTAGGAAGTATTAAGTGTCTGAGGCCAAATTTGAACTCAGGTCCTCCTGACTTCAGGGCTGGTGCTCTATCCACTGCACCAGCTAGCTGCCCCACTTAGGACTAATCTCTAGATGCTTTCACTTTTCAAATAAAGGAATAAACTTATTTTTCATATGAAAATTGTACTAGCTATTGATCACTGGTGGGTAGCAAACCCCATGGATCATTTTAGTCAGGAATCCACTTTTATCCACTGTCATCATTTGAGATAGTCATAATTTCTTTTCTGTCATATATTTCTTTCAATAATAATTCCAATTCATCATTCATTAAGCACCTACTGTATAAGTCATAGTAAGAAGTCAAACTCTATCAGTCACTAATTGCTGCTTTTTCATTTCAGGAAAAACAAGATAATAGTATACTATATGTGTGTGTGTATATGTGTTAAGTGCTGCAGGACATCAATATCTGAGGTATAACATACCTGTAATGATTCTGCATATATTTGGATATATATGTACAGATACATGTGTATATGTATATATGTATGTATGTATATATATATATATATATATATATATATATATATATATATATATATATATATATATTCCCAAAGAGAGAGTCACACCAATATGTTTATATATGTAAATCAGTAAGCATTTATTAAGATTAGCTACCTCCTAGATACTGATAAAGATTGAAACAATTCCTATATCCAAAAAGCTAATATTCTAATGGGCAAAACAAATCCATGTGAAATATATGCAGCATAATTTTAAAGATATAAATAATTGTGTATTTCTCTTTATAAACATATAAATACAAATATTTACAAAGTAGTTAAATACAAAGCAGTCCGAGAGGAGGGCTCTAGCACCATTTTAAAGGAAGAGATTGGCTTTATGAGATACGGTGAAAGAGGGACAGAGACCGGTCTTTACAAAAGTAAGGATATGGGAAATGAAGCATTCCAGTTGAGGCACAAAGAGTTCACTTTGGCCGGATCTCACAGTCCATGGGAAAGAATAAGTCCAGCGAGAGAATAAAGCAGAATTGGGAGAGACCTGAGGCAGGGAGAGCAATTAGGAGATTGCTGGAATAAGCTAGGAAAGAGATGGTAAGAACCTGAACTAAGGTGATAGCTATGTGAGTGGAGAGAATGGGCTAGATGCAAGACATGTTATTTAGGTAGAAGTGACAATATGTGTCTACTGATTAGATGTGTAGTGGGAAGGAGAATGAGGGTCTGAAACAATACTGGGTTAGGAATCTTGGACCCTGAAAGATATTGACGCCTTGAAGAGAAATAGGTAAATTTGGAAGGGGGAGGATTCTCAAGAGAAAAAGAATGAGTTCATATTTAGGCAGCTTAATTTGTCTTCAGTACATCTAATTGAAAATGTCTAATAGGTAATGGGTGATAGGGGACTAAAGCTCAGAGAAGATATTAGGGCTGGAAATAGATACACACACATAGACACACACATACAGACTACATATATATGTATATATACCTATAGCTCCAGTCCTAATATAGACATACATAGAGACATGTGTATATATCTGTATATATATATATATATGTATATATGTATATATATATATGTATATATGTATATATATATATATATATATATATATATATATATATATATATATATATAAATTTCAACTGCAAAGAGATTACAGTTAACCTCATGGGAGCTGATAATGAATGTCTTTAAGAGAATATAAAGAGGCAAGAGAAGATGGTCTAGAACAATGATATAATTACCTATCTATCTTGCCTAAATATAAAATAACTTCCATTTGGAAACTGTTTTTTAAATTAAAGACATTTTTAAAGTTACAAAAATGTATGTCATCCCTTCTTTCCCTGAGATCAAATGATTTCATTTTACTGGGTCCCTAGATGGCTCTTGGAGAAGCCCTTAGACCACATGACACATAGCATCTTCAGAGATTACATCATGCTTTAGTTCACTCCATGTATTTCATTTGGCTATACTTTCTCTTTATCTCACTTCCTCCATTCCTTCCAGGTGAACTGGTTTATTAGGAGTTCTCTAAGAATGATCAGTGCCACAAGAAGAACAGTACAGCATCATAAGATCATAACTTTAGAGGTGGCAGGGATCTTGGAAGCCATCTAGTGTAACCCCCTCATTTTACAGAAAGGGAAATTGAGGCCCAAATCCCCGTGTCCCAAATTTTTTGAAAAAGCTATCTATACAGACTCATTGCCTCCGCTATCTTTCTTCTCACTCATCCTTACGTTTGCAATCTGGTTTCTGACCTCAACCTCATCATTCCACTGAAAGTGCTCTCTCTAACATTACCAAAGATCTCTTTTTAATTTAATTTTAAAAGTAATCATTTTGTTTTGGCATCGTCCACATTACCCAGTTTTGGTGCTGAAAGGGACTCCGCTGATTTCTGATAAGGAAACGTAGATTCAGAGAGTGTAAATGACTTGTTTGAGGTCACACAGCAAGTTTATGGCAGAGCCTAGTGCTTCCTATTGCAGGTCAGTTATTTTGATTATGAGCTTTAATATGCCAAGTAAAGTGCAAAATTGAGTCAAATTCTGTGAATAATTCAGATTCCTAAATGTGTTTTTCCCTGAAATATCCTATTTTATTTCATTTTGCATCTGTGCCTGAAATATAGTCTTATGACTATCATTTCCCATAAGGCACATTGTGCCACGAGCCCAAATGGATCACTTTTCAAAAATTAAAAAAAATGTAATTGGAATATCTCTTTTCAGTTTCCTCTTAGGAGGTGACTACACACATAAAGTAAAGTGAAGGATGGAGGCAATTTAGCAGCTACCTTTGCCTCCATTATCTATATATTTTGAAAGAAAGTATTATTATCTGAATCAAAGTTAGACCTGTCCAGAAAGTAATCAGTTCTCAGCTTGGTGACCTAGACATGGAACCAATCTTTTTTTGTACTTTTGTACCTGTGTCCTTTTCCAAGAAAGGAGGAATCAGCAACAGTGACTGGAATAGTCCCTGGAAACTATCCCTATTAGCTTTTGCACGGTGCCTATTTCATCAGCCTCCTTCAGAGAACCAGTTTCACTTACAACGGAGCATTGTCCTAATTCTCTAGTGCACTTTACATATGGACATAGAGACTTAATTTTTACCTACTGTCTATAGGTTCTTCCTACCTGTAATGAAAAGAGAATAAAAATAAGTAATGAAATACAACCAGTAAATAATTTTAAATTCCTTCAGTAAAGAAAGTAATAACTAAAAAAGCATAAAACTAAGTGAGGTGAAAATAAAAGTTGACCTGTCCTTGCTTTAAACTTGTTACCCTGAATGCTTGTCTAGGTGTTGGAGATCCTGTCACCACATTTGTGAAGTAAAAAAACCTATCATGAGGTATAAATAATCTATATTCAGTGATGTTCCCAGTGTAAATTCTCAGTGGACATGATGAGCCAAAGAGAAAATATGAAACTCAGATCTGATTTGTTTGAGACCAGGACTTAAAAAGCCATGGACGAGGTTGTTATTTATTTTTTATTTATATGATTTTTTATTTAACAAACTATTTAGGAAAGATCATAGATCAATTTGGAACTATGGCCAAAGAACTAAAATACTATATATATCCTTTAATCCACAAATATCAGTACTAGCTCTATATCCCAAAGAGATCAAAGGAAAGGAAAAGGTCCTATATGTATAAAAATTTTTAAAGCATTTCTTTTTGTGGTGACAAAGAACTAGAAATTGAAGTGATACTAGCAATTGTAGAATAGCTGAACAAGTTATGGTATAAGATTGTGATGGAATACTATTGTGCCATGAGAAATGACAAGTAGAATAGTTTTGGAAAAACCTGGGAAGACATGTAAACTGATGCAAAGTGAAGTCAGCACAGTCAAGATATAGAACCACAGCACACAGTAACATCAATATTGTACCATGAGCAATTGTGAATGACTTAGCTATTTTCAGTAATGGAATGATCCAAGATAATTCTGAAAGACTTATTAAAAATGTATTCACCTCCAGAGAAAAAAACTGATGTAGCATGAGTGCAGAATGAAACATACATTTTTAAAAATTTTCTCTTTTTTTGGTCTATATATTTTATGACATGGCTAATATAGAAATATTTTCATGATTGCACAAGCACATTGTATAACCAATATCAAAATGTTTTTCTTCTCAATGAAGGGGGTAAGAAGAGAGGAGAGGAGAGGGGATTTGGAACTCGAAAATTATTGCAAAAATATGTTGGAATTGTTTTCACATGTAATTGAGAAAAAATAAAATAAAATAAATTCTTTAAAAAAGAAAAGGTCATAGCTGAATGTGTAGGGTAGATGAAGGAATCAAGCATAGCTAATTCTAACTATGATGATTTGCTAATATTACTGAGGTTACTGAACTCTTCAGTTTGACGGAATACTTGAAGATTGTGTTATGGTCAGGTCCAAGATGCCATAAAACTTGCAGAACTTATCTAAGATTCACTTACAGCATATAAAGCATTTTAGTAACATCTAAATCATGATTTTCAAGCATGCGTGTTGGCTATAAATAGTTCGTTAAAGTCTTTTCTAGGATATTTTAAAGACACTTGAGCTTTATCAAGTGGAATTGTATGTGGGGGGAATGAAATTCTAATGTACATTAATTTTATCAAACTTCTTTGATTTTTATTATGTAAACTGAGAAAGCGTTCCTTTAATTAGAAAATCATTTCATATTATTTAGTAATGATATCATAATTAGGGCCAATGACACCAAATGAAGTTGCAGTTTTGCTGCCTGGTTGTTCAAGTGGAAGCCAATCGTTGATTTCTTCAAGTAGTCACTCTCCATTCACGTAATTCAGTTGTGCCCACAAGGCAGAAAGCCACAACAGTCAGGCACAAGAGAAAAGCTTCCCCTTTATGAAATAATAAAGCAAAAAAAAGATGTAGGACATGATCCAACTCACAAGAGAGTCATGCAAACAAATAGCCCCCTGGTGAAAACAACAACAAATTGTGATTGTCTGGGTAGGATTTTCTTGGAGGAAGAGAAAAGAAGAGCTAGCCACAAATCTCAGCCTACATATAGGAAACTACAAGGATTGTTTAAGGCTTTATGATCATATGAACCACAGCAAATTAACACAAAACAACAAAGAATCTACCTCAAACTTTAAGAATTTTGATCAATGTAATGACCAATGATGTTCCAAAAGGACCCATGGTAAACATGTTGCACACCTCATGACAGAAAAGTGATTAACATAAGGTACAGGAAAAGGCACATCTTTGGTCATGGCCACTGTGTGGATTTGTTTTGCCTGCCTATGCTTATTTGTTACAAGGATTTTTGTTTGCTCGGTTTTTGGGGGAGGGGAGGGATCCTTCAGTTTTAATTGGTGGGGTGAGGGAGAAGGGAAGATAGTTAACAACAATGATGCCAATAATAATAGAACCATCAAAACATCTTTATAAATGCTCAGAAAACAAAATGAAGGTTAGAACAAAGCACAAACAAGCAGGGTAGTTTTGAAAGTGATATGCAGAGCTATTGAGAGGCAAAGCTCAACCTCTTCCCAAAATGCTCCAAATTCTTTTAAATAATGACACTAAACAAATTTTAGAGTGTCAGAAAATCCAAAAAGACAGAGTAGAACATTTTCTAGACAAAGACAACTTAGAGAAGATCTCTGACACTAGGATGGGAGTCCAACATGCAGTCCTGGTAAAGACTGTGCCCATGCTCCAAAACAGTAAAGCAGGAATGGTTCTAGGGACCTCTGAATCAGAGTCAGTACTGATGGTTTCTAGGCCTCTCAGCCCAGACAAACCAGAGAGGACTTGGAAGGTCAGAAGAAAAGATCTGTGGCAGCATGGTAGGAATCCAGCATGCAATTCTAAGACAGGCCAGGAAGGTATAGCCCCAGCCCCAGCTCCAGGTCCAGGCCCAGAATTAGATTCAGACCCTGGCCCAAGCACCAACTAAGCAAGATTCTGTTGCTTTATCACACTAGATCTTATAGGTACACTCCTAACAGTTCCAAAGTAGAAAAGATGGCTTGTGGTCAGACTCCTAGGATTTCTGAAAACAGCTGCACAAACCCCCTGAAGCTTGGGACAGTACACCCTCCATCCTGTAAACAGAGCCTTATCTTAACAAAGAGTTAAAAGCCAAGTTAATAGGCTAGGAAAATGAGCAGACAACAAAAAGGGTTTCTGATTACAAAAAGTTACTATGGTGACAAGGAATCACACATTCTGAAGATAACAAAGTCAAAGCTCCTATATCCAAAGCCTCCAAGAAAAATAAGAATTGGTCTCAGGCTATGGAAGAATTCAAAAGGGATTTTGAAAATCAGGCAAGAGAGATGGAAGAAAAATTAGAAAAAGAACTGAGATTGGTGAAAAAGAAA
Organism: Sminthopsis crassicaudata; assembly: GCF_048593235.1. Lineage (NCBI taxonomy): Eukaryota > Metazoa > Chordata > Mammalia > Dasyuromorphia > Dasyuridae > Sminthopsis > Sminthopsis crassicaudata. Next base: position 37,422,703 of record NC_133623.1, read on the forward strand.
ATACAAAAAGCTAATAAGAACAATGCCTTAAAAAGCAAAATTGGCCAAATGGGAAAGGAGGTATGAAATCCCACTGAAGAAAATAATTCCTTAAAAATTAGAACTGAAAATAAACTAGAACTGAGCAAATGGAAGCTAATGACTTTCTGAGAAATCAACACACAATAAAGCAAAACAAAAAATGAAAAAATAGAAAAAAACCATGTGAAATATTTCTTTGGAAAAACAACTGGCCTGGAAAATAGATCCAGGAGAGAAAATTTACAAATTATTGGTGTACCTAAAAGTCATGATCAAAAAAAAAGATCTTGGACATAATCTTTCAAGAAATTATAAAGGAAAAATACCCTGATATTCTGGAACCAGTGGGTAAAAAAAAAATTGGAAAGAATTCACCAATCACCTCCAGAAAGAGATCCCTAAATATTATAGCCAATATTGTAGCCAAATTCTGGATTTCTCAGGTCAAGGAGAAAATATTGCAACCATCCAGAAAGAAGCAATTCAGGTATAATGGAGTCCCAGTTAGGATAACACAAGATTTAGTAGCTTCTATGTTAAAAGGACTGGAGGGCTTGAAATATGATATTCCAGAGCGTACTGGAGCTAGAATTACAATCAAGAATCACCTACTCAGAAAAACTGAATATAATCCTTCAGGAAAAGGTGGTTATTCCACAAAATAGAGGATTTTCAGGTATTCATGATGAAAAAGATCAGAGCTGAATGGAAAAGCTAACTTTCAAATACAAGACTCTGGAGAAACATTAGAAGATAATCAAGAAAGTGATGTCATAAGGGACTTCATAAGGTTTATCTGTTTACATTCCTACATGGAAGGATGATACTTGTAATTCAGAACTTTCTCATTATTGCAGTTAGAAGGAGTATATATAGACAGAGGACTTGGGTGAGAGTTGACTATGAAAGGATAATATCTTTTTTAAAAGTGATGAAATTGAGAAGTAAGAAAGAGAGAAGTAAGGGGAAGAGGGGGAAGAGAGGATGATAGAATGATTCTTTCTTTCATCAGAATTGGCTCAAAGGGGAAAAAACATACACATTCAATATGGGTATAGAATTATATCTTACCATGCAGGAAAATAAGACAGGAATGGGTTATGGAAAGGAGGGAGGGTGATAAAAGAAAGAGCATATTGGGGGAGAGAGTGGTCAGTAACAAAACACTTTTGAAGAAGAACAGGATGAAAAGAGAGAGAAAGAATAAATGGAGGGGAAATACAATTAACAATAGTAATTGTAAACAAAATGTTGAAGCAAACTTCTCTGATAAGGCCTCCTTTCTCAAACAGAGAGAAGTGAGTCAAACTAATAAAAATAAATAAATAAGAGCCATGCCTCAAATGATAAATGATCAAAAGATGATCTATGCCAAAGTGCTATAAATTCATGCCATATTCTTTTACCTAACAACACCACTTCTAGGCATAAATATCAAAAGGAATTTTTTTTTCAAAAAAGGAAAATGACCTATATGAACAAAAAAATATTAATAGCAGCTCTCTTCTCAGGGCAAAAGATTAGAAATTGAGGGGATGGCCATCAATTAGGAAATGGCTGAATAAATTGTGGTATGTGTTTGTGATGGAATATGATTGTTCTGTGGGAAATGATGAGCAGGATGCTCCCAGAAAAAAACCTGGAAAGTCCTCTGTGAATTCAAGCAAAGTGAAATGTACTATATATGAAGTAAAAGCAATATTCCTGGATGATCAACTGTGAATGACTTAGCTATTCTCACTAATACAATCATCCATGACTACTCTGAAGAACTTATAAAAAAAATCCTATCCATACCCACAGACAGAACTGATTATATCTGAATACATATTGAAGCATATTCTTTCCCTCTTTTTCTCCCTCTCTCCCTCTCCCTCTCCTCTCTCCCCCTCCTTGCTCTTTCTAACTTTATTTTTCTTGATTTTTTTTTAATTAGGCAGGAGACCTATGTTTTCTTTCATAATATAACTTTTATGAAAATGTTTTGCATAACTTCACATGCGGTTTCTTAATTGGGGGTGGGGATAAGGGAGAGAACCTGGAATTCAAAATTTTTAAAAACAAATATAAAATATTGTTTTAAATATAACTGGGAAAATATTTAATCAATTGATTTAAACAGAAACTAATATGCAGAATTTCTTAAATACTAAAAAGAAAGCAAGTAGGGTGACATGGAGATTCATGTTTTCATAGAAAATTCTCATTTTTTCTGATATGTGTGAAAATGCTCTTTTTTGGTGTTTGGTTCAAAGTAAAAAAATAAAATAAAAACATATCTACTAGTTGGCAGAAAGTACAGTACTTGAAAAATTAGATTTTCTTAAACACCTCACTGCAAAACAGACAGACAAAAAGTGATTCAGAAAAAAACCTGTCAAAATTAAATTTTCTTATCCTTGATTAAAAATACCATATCTTCTGTTCCAGTTTTGAGCCTAAAGAAAAACAAAGAAGAACCATAAACATGCTTCTAGAAATGGTGAAATGAAAACTGAGAACAAGTGCCACCATGAAGATGCAGGAGACAAATGTTGATATAGACAATGAAGGCAAAGAGAATATTAATTAATCCATTCCATTTGTTCATCCAGTCCTATAGGATCTCCCAAAAGATGATGTCTGAGTGGGGCCTATTGAGGACAAAGCTAATGTGAGGCATGAAGAATACTTTGCTCACTGAAACTATCTGTAGTATGTGGATTTTGTAGCTTGTGGAGGCATAAGGAGAGAATCACAGAAACTCAGAGTTGAAAGAACCCTCAGAAATCATTATGTCCAACCTATATGTGAACAAGAATCCCCTCATTTTCCTAACATTAAGCCTAAGTCGATCTCTTAGCAACTTCTGCCCACTGTTCTTTGGAAGCAAACAAACAAACAAAAATTGATACTAATTCTGTGTGGCAACCCTTCAAACACTTGGGAACATCTTTTCTTCTCCAGACTAAACATTCCAGAACCCAAGTGATTTTTCACCTTACATAAACTCAAGGTCTTTTATCTAGAACTCACTCCTTCAAACGCTCCCCAGTCCAGCTTATCAGTATTTTTCCTAAAATGCTAGTGACTGAAACCGAACATAATGTTCTACACATTCCAGAAAAGTGTGCAAAAGTACCGCCCCAGGTTTAAACACTATGTCTCTTTAAATAGAGTCTAAAATTGCATAAATTTTCTTGACCACCATGTCTGATCACTGCTGAACACTGAGCATGGAAATCTACTGAAGTCTCCAGATCATTTTAAAATGAATTGTCTCATCTTTTCTCATCTTATACTTGTGAAGTTAATTGTTTGAAGACAAATATAAGGTTTTCCTTTGAACAACAAACACTACATTCTGTCATATTAGATTCAGTCTCATGTTTTAGCCAGTAAGAGCTTAACTCTGCCATCCGGTGTGCTAGCTATGCCTCCTAGCTTTGTTTCATCTGTGAATTTGATAAGCATGATGTCTAGGCTTGATGTAAGGAAAAACTTCCAAATGAATAGAACTAGCCAAAAGTAGAAAGGACCATCCTTGAGGCAGTAGTTTGCTCCTTATTGGAAGTCCAATCTAAGGCTCCTCATTTTGTATAGTGCAAAGGGATTCTTATTCAGATATGAATTGGACCTCTGCAGATCCTTTTAAGCTTGGGAGTTTGTGATTTTTCCCTTATGCCTCCACAGGCTACAAAATCTACAGACTACTTATAGCGTCATTGACCAAAATATTTCTCACACCTCACATTAGTGCTGTCCATGGTAAGCCTAAGTTCCTGCCATTACTCTTTATATGACATGAACTTAAAGGTTCTATCTTCCAGGTTGTCTTCCTCTAAATGTCGTCCATTTTACTAATACCCAGCCTATGATATGGTGTAGCACTGGACTACTCTAGGCATAAGATAATGGGACTATCACCTCTTAAATACTGGAAATTATACCTCTACTAATGAACCCTAAGATCACAGTTGCTTTTTTGGTTGTCATCTTTAGCTTTCAATCCACTAAAACTCTCAAAAACTTTTTAGATCAATGACTACATAGGTTCTTATACATGTTGGGTTGATTTTTTAAAAAACCAAATAGCAAGTTATACCTGTCAGGCTGATTTTTTTTAACCCAAATGTAAGACTTCACATTCATCTCCTTTTTATTTGACTCAGTCCACCATTCTAGCTAGTCAATATAATTCCAACTAACCTTCCCTGCTTTGGGTCACCTGCAAATGTGACAACTATACAATCTATGTCTTTATTTGAGTTACTGAAAACTATTTAGTAATGCATGGCCAAGTACAGATCTTTGGGATGCTTCATGGGAGACTGTCCTATGAGTTGACATCAAGTCACTAATGATTACCCTTTGAGTTCAGCCATAAAAACTGTTCGGAATCCACTTGTGTGATTACAATAAGTCTCTACTGAGTAAAGATGATTATTTTTCATTGTATGTATATAAATAATAAATAAAACAGAAAATGATATGAAAGATCTAATAGTATCTTTATTCAAATGTTCACTGAGGATTTTTAAATTAAGAAAACGCAGGTAAGCATTTTCCTCAAGAGATGTATTCCTGCAGTTATGAACCAGTACAACCATTTTAGAAAGCAATTTGGAATTAAATAAAGTGACTAAAATGCCCATACACGTCAACAGAGAGGACTCTACTACTAGGTTTATACTCCAAATAGGTCATTGATAAGAAGACAATTGTCATATATACCAAAATATTTGTAGCAGCCATTTTTTTTGTGGTAGAAAAGAATTATAAAGAAGTCAATGACTATCAAGTGGGAGGATGGCTAAACAAAAAGTGGCATGTAAATGTGATGGAATGTTATTGTGCTATAAGAAAAGATTAATTTGATGTATACAGAGAAACATGGAAAGATTTGCAAGAGCTGACAGATACAGAATAAAGCAGAGCCAAGAAAAGGATGTATAAAATGCTTGCAACAATGGAAAAACAGCAATAACCATAAAACAATCAAAATGATAAAAGATAAGATAGGTGCTAAAACTATAAGAAAGAACACCCACCCCACCCTTTTCAGAGATGAGAGGTCCACAGCTAGGGGGTGCTGCACATATTTTCAAACTTTTTCAATGTGTTCTTCAGTTTTGCTGACTTTCTCTCTCTTTTTCTTCTTTTATTTTAAAATATTTTAATTAAATGGAATTTTTAGTTTTTATTTTAGTTAAATGGCTCTTGGGGAGGGAGAAACGAGAGTGACACTGAGAGAAACTTTAGTGTTGTGATTAAAACAAAAGATTTAATAATGTTTACAAAGATGTGTTTCTGCAAAGTTATAGGTAAGTTTTTGTTGTTATCTGCTAAATCAAGTCATAGTTCAGCTGTATCAAGAGTATCCATTAGTTAAAGGAACTCTGTAGTTAACTCTTTTATAGAATGAAGAATTCTTTGGATATTGAAGCAGAGTGGAAAGAGGACCTCGAAGTGGAGTCAGAAAAGGCTTGGGTTCATATACAGACTCTGAGACTTCTTAAATCGATGACGTGAATCAAATTGCATGATCTAATTTATAAAATGGGAATAATGATCTGCCAGGGTAGATATGAGGATTAAATGAGATAATACTGGAGAAGAATCAGTAAACCTTAAAACACTAGAGAAATGTCAGCCGTTATCACTACAAAATGAACCATCATTCTCTAGGTAGAATTATTTTATAAAAGCAAGATTAACCTCTACCTTTATTTGTTCTATTTCCAAATTCACAGTAAGTCATAGATCTTTCTTCAATAAGTGGTGTTTCTTCAACAACAATACTGTATGAAGATATATTTTGATGGAAGTGGATATCTTCAACATAAAGAAGATCCAATTCAGTTCCAGTTGATCAAAGACGAACAGAAACAGCTACACCCAGAGAAGGAACACTGGGAAATGAGTGTAAACTGTTTGCACTACTGTCTTTCTACCCAGGTTACTTATACCTTCGGAATCCAATACTTAACGTGCAACAAGAAATTTGGTTTTACACACATATGTTGTATCCAGGATATGCTGTAACACATTTATTATGTATGGGATTGTTTGTCATCTACGGGAGGGAGTAGAGGGAGGGAGAGGAAAATTTGGAAAAGTGAATACAAGGGATAATGTTGTAAAAAAAATTACCCATGCATATGTACTGTCAAAAAATTATAATTATAAAATTAATTTTAAAAAATGAAATGTAGAATGCAAGTATAGTGTTTTATTCTATAAATTAAAAATAAAATAAATTTTTAAGAAAGAAAAAAAAAAGTGGCCAAAATTCTTGAGCCAATAGATATTTTAATTTGGCTTAGTAATACCAAGACCTTAATGAAGTTAAATTCATAAATAAACATTATATAATCCTACATAATTGTGTAATTCCAGTAGCTTTTTTCAGTTAACAATCTTAATTCTGAATTTTTTTTTTAAATGACAGAGGGCTTTCTGGGCCTGGGATTTTATCCATATGGACAACATCCTATGTAAACTCTTTCTCTCAATTCAGACTGGCAGTCCATCTGAATGATTTTCTCTGAAGGTTGTTGGGGACCACTAAGAGCATAAGTGACTCTCTCAGGGTCACACAGTTAGTATGCAGAAGAGGCAAGATTTGAATCCTACCATGCCTTCTTTATTCCAAATTCTCTACAAGGGTAACATTCTTCCAATCTCTTTAATCTTTTGTATTTTATTTTATTTTATGCATGTAAAACATTTATTCTGAGCAATGGTCCACAGGCTTCACCAGCCTGCTAACGGGTCAGCATAATGGAGAAAAATCTACACTAACTCCAGAATACAAAGACCTGCTCTGGACATCTATTATCTGTGTGACAAGGCAAGTCATTCTATCTGTTGGGCTTCAGTTTTCTTCTCTGAAAAACGAGGGCGTTGGACTACATGGCATATGAGGTCCCTTCTAGCCCTAGATCTAGAATGGTATGCGCTATAAAAACTCACCCTTATTATTTTTTGTGCAAGAGATAAAAAGATGATCTCTATGGGACATCTTTAGGTTAGGTCTTTCTAGTGAGCATTTCAGTACCAAAGACAATGCCACCTGGTGGCTGAAAGAAAAACAGACAGGGAAGTGGATCCACAAAAACCTATAAGCCAAAGTCTCAAAGACTTCAGTGGAAAACTAATAAAGACATAAGCGACAAGCATTTCTCTACTTCCTACTATTCCATAGCCAAAGAACGATGGGAAATCTCATTGACCACTTTTGAATCCGGCATTCAACTAGACCAGATGTCTCATAGACAGACAGATGTCTGAACAATCAATATTCTTGCCATGCTCATCTGCTTCTCTTATTATTATTATTATTACTTAGTTTGATATTATTATAGTTGTTTTTTTAACATTTGGAGGAAGCTTATCAGAATGGATAGAGTGGTGGATTTGGAGTTATGCAGATTTGGGTTCAAATGCTGCGTCTGATATGTACTAGCTGGGTCACTGGATAAGTCATATATTCTTGGGACCTCAAGGGAATCTCATCCCTTAGTTACTAAGCTGTAGACTGTTTGCAGGGTAAGAATTAGCATTGATATATAGGAGTTTAATACCAGGTGCCAAATTAACACCCCCTCCACCTCCCAAAGTCTCTGAGATACTATAATACCAAGCCCCATGGACTTATGCCCTTCTGCTGAGATCTTTCTTTTTTTTTAATTTTTATTTTTTTATTATTAATTTTTATGATTATAACATTTTCTTTGACAGTACATGTGCATAGGTAATTTTTTTTTACAACATTATCCCTTGTACTCCCTTCTGTTCTGAATTTTTCCCCTCCTTCCCTCCACCCCCTCTCCTAGATGGCAGACATTCCCATACATGTTAAATATCTTATAGTATATCCTAGATACAACATATATGTGCAGAACCGAATTTTGTTGTTGTTGTTGTTGCAAAGGAAGAATTGGATTCGGAAGGTAAAAATAATCTGGGAAGAAAAACAAAACAAAACAAAAAAAAAGCTCACAGTTTACACTCATTTCCCAGTGTTCCTTTTCTGGATGTAGCTGATGCTGTCCATCATTGATCAATTGGAATTGGATTAGCTCTTCTCTATGTTGAAGATATCCACTTCTATCAGAATACATCCTCGTACAGTATCATTGTTGAAGTGTATAATGAGATCTGACTTTCTAACAAAGGATGGGAGGACTGCTCCTGTTTACCTCAACTGGTAGCCTGTATCATAAAAGATGCTTGGAATCTAGCAAAAAGCTAGGGGGATCAGAAGTAAGGGTTATAAGCATAAATCATTCCCTTTTCCCTTCCTTCCTCTGCCCTCCTTTTCCACATAGTGCCCTGGAAGCCTACTCTATTATTCCCAAACTCCTGTTGCTCTTAGATCTCTTACTCTCACATCCATTCTACTGTAGCTCACAGAAGCCAGGCTTTCTGAAGAAAACTCCACATGTTCACCATGCTCCTTTTCTCACATCCTCACCTCAGTCTCTCCAGATCCCATGACCACTGTGTCTAGATGACCTCAGCCTGATATAGGAATAGTGGCCCAACTCCTCTTTTCTCAGATGGTCTTTACCCCAGATGTCACCAAAATGAAAGCTGTGGTTCTGAACCTATGAAATATAGGTCTACTTTCCCACTGCAATCATTTGTTAAAATGAGAAGGAGGTAGCTGAAAATAGGGAGTGCTTTTTTTTCAGTTGCTGAAGATTGCTGAACTAATCATGACCATCCTCACAGGTGAGGGTCACACTATGCCTTCTGTAACATGACCCAGAGATATGTGAAAATAGCCCCAATTGAGGATGATTCTTCTTCTGTGCTGAAAGCCCCACAAGGTCAGTGATTTGTAGTTGGAGGGGGCAGACCGAGCATCAGTTAAAGGACAGGCATTTTGCCCATGTCTAACTCAACCTCTATGTGACGGGAAAACTGGAAAGGACAAAAAATTTTGTCATAAAAACCAGCTATGACTTGAAAGGACATACAGAGTTGGTGCTAGTAAGATTGTTCATAAAAATAAAAGACATTTATGGAATGATTTTTACAAAGTGTACAAAATAAGTCTTATTATTCCCATTTTACAAATGAAGAAAATGAATCTCAACGAGGTTAGTCAACTTATTAGTGGTTGTGTGACTAGTGGGTGCCAGAGGTAGGATTTGAATTTGAGTATTTCCCCACTCCAGGTATATATGTTATTTTTTCTCTTTATTATACAGTTCTCCATGTAATTTTTGTACATACAATATTGCACCTACAAAGCACATACAATGTAGAAGATAGTATGATATCTACAAATGTAGATAGAAGGGTGCCAATGTATCCTTCTGAGTGAGAAGATATTGGTGATACATGCCATAAGGTTGAACCGATTGCAATGTAAGTAGAAAAGGAACCATTAAGAATGGTAGGACATCATCAAATATTTGAACAAGTAAAGGTTCAGCTAAGTGCACTTCAGTGGATAGAGTACCTGCCCTGGAGTCAGGAAGACTTCTCTTTCTGAGTTCAAATCTAGCCTCCAACAATTCCTAGCTCTGTGACTCTGGGCAAGTCACTTCACCCCATTTGCCTCAGTTTCCTCATTTGTAAAATGACCTGGAGAAGGAAATGGCATACCACTCTAATATCTTTGCCAAGAAAATCCCAAATGGCATCATGTAGAGTTGAATACAACTGAGAAACAACCCAACAACAAAGGTGTTTCAATGCCCCAAGTTGGAAACTGGTCTAAATATATGATTTTAAGAATGGAAACATTTTAAAGATACATACTAATGAAATTCAAGTCAATAAATACTTATTAAGGTCTTAATATGTAAAAGGAACATAGAGAACACAGTATAAGGCACAAAAATGCAATGATCTATGCTCAAGGTGCTTACGTTTTACTGAGCAACTAAATACATTCGCAGATTAGTTAATGTGCAGTGATTTAGGGTAAGAGCATTAATTAAGCATTAGTCAGGAACATTAATTAATTAATTGAGCATTAATGCCTAAGGGGTGAGGTCAGTCAGTGAAGCCTTCTGGAAGGAGTTAGCACCTCTGATTCTGAAAACTAGATCTGAGAAAGGAATGCAATCCAAGGCAGGAGGAATGGCATGTGTCCTACCCAGAAGCAAGAAATGACAAGTCAAATTTAGGGAACAGCATGGGTGAGTGAAGAGGAATGATATGAAACAAACTGAAAAGGTTGGTAGAATCAATTATGAAGGACCTCAAATATCAGGCTGAGGAGGAAATACTTTATTCTACAAGGTATTAGGGAGCCATGGAAGAGTTTTTGAACAGAAAAATGGCATGATCAGAACTATTCCCGGATCACTCTAGCCAAGTTGCATAGAGGATGCATTGTTGAGGGAGAATAGAGCAGTGCTGTTCAATTCTAACAGAAATGGGCCACTCAACTGTACCTAAGGATCACTGTGACTGCAAACTTAGTTTTAAAATATAATATTTTCTATGACTAACTGTATTTTTCTTTATGTTGCTAAATATTTCTCAATGACATTTTCATCTGTGCTGCACTGTGGAGTGGATTGCTTATCTGAAAGTCCTGAACTAGAGGTAGGGAAAACAATTAGGACATCAGAGGCAAGCAGGGATAAGGGCCTGCCCTGTGGGCAGAAACCACTCTGTATTTGGCTCTCCAGTGGCTAGCATGGTGTCTGCCATATTCCACCTGATAAAAAATGCTCTTTGAATGAATGCATATTTCTCTGAATATGGTGGCGAAAAAAAGGTGTTCAGAAATATGGGTGACTGGACCAAGTCTGAAGCACATTGCTTTTTTGAAATACAGAGGAGCTGGTAGTGAAGATTTTACCATTTCCCTCCATTAACCACCTACTGTAATGTTCTAGCATTACCATTTTTATTTCAAATAAATATTTCTCTTCCTGAAATGTGTAAATATTTTCTTGAAATTTTCTATATATTTTACTCCCTTAAATAAGCTATAGCTCCTTGTGGGTGGGGCTGGGCCACTTATTTCTTTTCCATTTTCGACAGAACAGGGTCAGACACAGACTAGGTACCCTGAGAGTTCTTAGTGCCCTGTGTTGACGCAAATTAAATTATGATACAATAATCCAAAAAGCATTTTTTTCAGTTCCAATCTGTGCTGTACAATGTGCTAAGGAAAATACAGACCCTGATTTCCTAAAGCCTGCATTCTGCTTCTGGGAGGGACAATAGAGATCAAATATAAATAAGTTTACACACACACACACACACACACACACACACACACACACACACACACACACACATGCCCACGGTCATTTGAGGAGAATTCAACAAATATTTATTGACTACCTATCATATGTGAATCACCAAGGCAGATGCAAAAGTAACTAAGACAGGATCCCTGCCCCTGGAGAGCTTACAGTCAAATAGCGGTGCCTCACCACCTATGGGAATTACTGTTCTACAAAGTAGCAAGCAGATGCAGGGGAAAATGCATCCCCATGGAACCTCCCCCCCCACTTCTCCCCCCACCTCCCCCCAGGTCTTTGTGGCTACCCAAGCAGGGGAAAGGAAGAGAAGAGCAGCTGGTGATGCTGAGCTCCAATCCTCACGCTGCGGGCCAAGTACCTGCCTAGATTAATAGTATCTGGCATCCATAGAGTTCTTGAAAGTCTGCCAGGAGCTGTACTCATATTATCTCATTCAGTCCCCATGACTACCCTGGAAGGGAAGTGTTATTATTAGCACTTGGGGAGATGAGCCCATTTTATAGATGAAAAGACTGAGGTTCAGAGATGTGGAGTACTTGACCAAAGTCATACCGCTAATTAGCATCTGAGGTAGGTTTCTAAGCCAGTCTTTCCGATTTCAAAGCCATGATTTTTTTTTTGCCATGCTGTCTCATAAGATGGAAATGGTTAGGCCTTTGATGAGTTGACCTTTGTTCACAAATTCACAACTGAATTCTGTAGGGAAATCAAATGACTCATGGAACTCATCTATGTGGAGAGTTTGTATATCTGGGTTCTCTGCATATTCTGATCATTCATAACATTTATTGCCATGATGATGCCTTCCTTAAGCCTCTCAGTGAATTAACAGTGGCTGCAGTTTCACACTTTAACACCAAGCAGCAGTTAGGAAATCATATTAGGTATTCGAACAATCTGTTTTAATACCAATTAGCTAATAAAGTAATTAGCAAAGTAAGAAATACATTACTACTATGCAGTATTATGATTTAGTTGAAATTGCATATGCAGATGCATAATGTGGGATTTCTAAAAATTCCATTTAGGACATTTTAGCAGTGCATTGAAATATTTCTCATTCACAAGAAGCCAGCTGTGATGAAGGAAGCTGTGTTTAAATAGTTTGTCTAAATTGGAGGTGCTAGCAGATTTCAGAAAGAACTTTTTTTATAAACTTGGTTTTCCCTCTCGTGGGGAATTAGAACAACATTTGCAGCAATGGGAAATTTATTTGGACTTTTCATGTGCATCAAGCAGTTCCTCATTCAGGAGGTTCCATCTCTAGCCTCTAGGTCTTTGCATAAAGTGGTCCCCTTGCCCGGAAGGTACCACCTCCTCTTCCTCTTCCTCACCTCAGTTTATTACCAAATGAGATAACACACGTAAAGCTCATTGTGAGCTTTGCAGAGTGCCACATAAATGTTGTTATTGTAGTTATTCTTAGCTCTCTTCGATGCACAGATAACGTGCTACTGCTAGCTGAGATTTACCCTAACCCTTCCACTCCTTAAATCTCTCTACGGTTTGAAGATGCTCTGTATGACTTTGTATATGTTTTATATTTATTCATCTCTGAACACATCATCTTTTATTGCTGTTTGGCTGTTTTTGAGTTGTGTCAAACTCTTTATGAACTCATTTGGAGTTGTCTTGGCAATGATACTGGAATAGTTTGCCATTTCCTTCTCCAGCTTATTGTACAAATGACAAAACTGAGGCAGACGGAGTGAAGTGACATGCCCAGGGTCACACAGCTAGGAAGTGTCTGAGATTACATTTGAACTCAGGTACTCCTGACTCCAAGCTTGGCACTCTATTCACTGCAGTGTCACCCAGCTGTCACACATCATTTTTCTTCCAATAAAAATAAGTTTCTTGACAACAGGGACTGATTTATTCTTGTCATGATAAACCTAGGCCCTGGCACAGTCCCTGCCATATGGTAGTCAATAAGTACTTATTTGTTGCATTAAACTGAAACTAATAAGTATAACATGTTATCTTCTGGTCCAGATAAAATTATCACATAATATTTGAGTCAGTTGTCCTGGATGCTGGAATGGTTTTAAATTCACCCCTGAAGAGGAAATCTTGCTGACTGCTGGGCAGAATTCTTGAAAATACAACATGCTTTGTTACTTAGAAGAGATGAGGAGTCAAGGAGGTTTTAAACACAATGTAATATTAGTAAAACCCTGACATTCTTCCCCCCAAACAACAACAAACTCCAGAAAGGAACAAGGAAAAGTGGCCATTTTCAGACAAATATGGATAGGACCAATGGAACAGTGAAAGGCTGACAACTAGCGGATGTATACCTATCCAAGAAAGTCAGTATAAACTTTAGAGGGAGAACCAGTCCTTATAAAGATAAAGAGGGCTTTCCCTCTTAGAAAAGAGTGGAGTTATCACCATGCATCCTTATGCCCAGTGCTGGGCTAGATGTGATGTAAGAGAGCCAACTGTGGGGGACAGACCTTGCTCCCCTAGTTGCCGACATCAACAGCAAGGAAAAGAAAGCACAGATCCCGAAAATTAAGATAGTAGAAATGAAACATCAAACAGATACAAGAGCAAATATGTAAGGAGATAAACAAAATGCTCAGTGATATCAATGAATTTTAGAAGAAATGGGCAATAATGATTATAGCTCCCATTTAGATAGTGTTCTAAGGTTTACAAAATACTTTCTGTATATTATCTCATTTGATCATTTGATCCTCATAACAATCCTGAAAAGAATGAGGAAACTGAGGTGGAGAGAGGTCAAGTGACTTATCTAAGGTCACACAGTCAATAAGTGTCTGAGGGAGGATTTTAATTCATGTTTTCCTGATTCTCAAGCCAGGACTTTGTGCCATGCAGGTAAGAGATCTGGGAGAATAGCCAGCCAATGCAGTTGTATGTCCAAATGGAGCAGAAAGAGAAAAAATATATAGTTCTCCTCTGTGGAAGATGCAAGATTTCAGTACCACAATATTGATGAGAGATCACTTTTGTCGGTTTGGAATGGAAACGTTTGCTCCAGAGGCAAGGCAGGCTCTGGAAAAATCTCAGGGGAAGCAATGCTATGACTATACAAAGGGAACTTTGAACAAATAGGTCTAAGACAAACGGGGACATCAAAATAGGCTATTATTCTAACAGCCGTATTCTGCTCAGCAAGGCAGCTACCTTTAATGGCCACCTCTTCCTCTTCTGCTTTGGCAGTGAAAATCTCAGTCATCCTGCAGGCTGCTGCCATTCCATAACTTTCTATTACCACCCCAACAAAAAGCGACCTTTGCCTCCAAACTCTTAGAGTCATCTCTGTCCGTCAAGGTCAATTTTGTGGACTATCATTTTATTCTTCTATTGCCACTTATATTATCACAGGATCATTTCTTTTCTCTCTAAGTAGATTAAAAGCTTATTGAGGGCAAAGTTGATATTTTAATACTTCTTGGACTCTCCCCATAGTTTCTAACAGTGTGTCATACACACATTGAAGTGTTTAATCAATATTTTAAAAATATTTTCTGATGAAAGAAAAGAACATTCTGCCCATTTTGGTGAAGATCTTCAAAGTTTATATCTTATCCATAAGTCATAGAATGATGTGTAATCACCAAAGGACCTTGAGAGTTATGGTAATGCAATTAGTGCCAAAAAAGAATTCAACTTCAGTAGTCTGATGTCAATCAACTGGATAAGAGCCCTGTGAGATGTGTGATAGAAGTTTGCAATATTCCATTGAAGATGGGTCTACAACCTTATAAGGGCAAGAAAAGGCAGGAAAGAGAGAGAGAGAGAGAGAGAGAGAGAGAGAGAGAGAGAGAGAGAGAGAGAGAGAGAGAGAGAGAGAGAGAGAGAGAGAGAGAGAGAGAGAGAGAGAGAGAAGAGAGAGAGAGAGACATACAGAGAATGAGAAAGAGACAGACACAGAGAGAGACACAGAGGCACACAGAGAGACAGACAGACAGACAAAGACAGAGACACAGAGAGAGACAGAGAAGAAAGAGAGGGAGAGAGAGAGAAAAAAAGGGAGAGGAAGAAAGGCAAAGAAAAAACAGGGAGGGAGGGAGAAAGACAGAGACAGTGAACAGAAGTTAACAAAGGATATGCTGATTGAGGGGAAAGGGTTTTATATTGTCAGTCAGATTCAACAAACATGTATTAAATAACCATTATTATGTTATAGGCACAATGCTAGCCACCAGGGAAACAAAAATGTCTTTGCATCTAAGTAGCTGATGTTCTTTTGATTGGGACTGAATATTGACAAAATATACTCAGTGAATCAAAATAACCAAATAAAAGGACAAATATGAATTCATATTCACTGAAAGAGTTCTTTACCTTAAATTAGTGATTCTGTTTAGGCACTAATGACTTATATAGTCCTCCTGAACTATTATCTGCTTCCCTTATGACAAAAATATTAAAAGCAAACCAAATCCTGCAATCCAAAACTATATTAAAATAAGTACTGAACCAAGAGGATTTCTCAAAGTATCATCTATGACATTCTTAATTACATGCAAGATTGTATAATTTTGGTTGATTAAAAATTATTTAAGGAAAAGATGATTAAAGTACCTTGAATTTTCCACCTTCCAAAGTAATTTGCATTAAATTAGAAAAGGACTTACTTGAGGGGAAAACGGAAATCATTTCCAATGTGGATACTATCACTTTAAATGCTGGAAATCAATAACTCCAGAAAGTTTTCTTGGAGGGGAAAGGAATGTGAGAAAATCATTTTGTGTGTTCATGGGACTTTTTAAAATTAATCAAATAAGTTAACAACAGAACTTAGAAGTATCCAGAAAGAATGAGCTTGCGCACATGGACATGAGCCACTTTTTAAAATCTTTATTTCCATTTCTGTTTCAAAGCCTTTGCTAGTCTACCTTGAGAAAAGTTTCCAGACAAAAACTGTTAGCCAGTCAATACTTTGCTTTAATTGACGGGCAACTGGCTATAAGTGACTCAAGCTTTACCCAATGTTTTTAGCATTTTTTTCCATTCCTATGGTTGGGAAAACTAGAAAAAATATAGGAAAAACTAAGTGGACAAAAAAGGCCTATAGCTCTCCTAGGATGGACAATTGGATCGACGGTCCATAATGCTAGTCTACTGGAGAGAGAGTGTATATATACAATTATATATGCCTATGTGTATATACATGTGTATTGTATGTATATGTATGTGTTTATACATACAGACTCATAATAGGACAAGAGGCTAAGAATAGGCAGGACTAAAAGGACATGACTTTCCATCCTGACTCTGCTGACTACCAATGAGATTTAGGGAAGGTCAGTTCTTCTCTGGCCTTGAGTATCCTTCTCTGTCAAATGAAAGCAGTGGACTATCACACCCACGAAATTCTTTCTGGTTCTTAATCTATCATCTTTTGGGAAATTATACTTTTCTTTTAATGACACAAACTTGTTTGCTTGACATAGCCAATCATATCTCAATAATTTCCAGCGGCCCATCCCACAATAGTCACCAGCTTGCCCTATGTTTTTGCCAATATTTCTTTTTTGCTCTTCCTCAGAGAGCTAGAGATAGCAAAAGGGAACATATTAGACAGATAGAGGTTCAGTGGATAGAGTGGTAGGCTGGGCCTGGCATTAGGATAACCTAAGTACAAATCCTGCCTTAGAAACTTACTGGCTGTCTGACTTCTGCTGTCTCAGTTTTTGTATCTGTAAAATGGCAACAATAATAATACCTACCTCCCAGTGTTTTGATGAGGATCAAATGAGATAAGAGTTCTGAAAGTACTTTGCAAACAAAGTGCTACATAAATGAGCTATCATTATTTATGTTATTATTATTATTACTATATATGATATCCACATCAATGACTATCCCACAAATTATTCATATCACATACTAACTCCATCTCCTCCCCTCAGAGGAATTCTCTAGATCAATCGATAAATATGTATTAAGTATTCACTATGCATAAGACACTGCACTAAGTGCTCACGATACAAAGAAAAAGAAAAAGAAAAAAAAAAAGAAAAAAAAATCATTGCCCTCAAGAAACTTAAGTTATATGTTAAACAACATATACATAACTCAGTCCAAACAAGATAAATACAGAACAGTAATGGTTGGTGTGACTTTTTATGATGATAATTATTCTAATATAAAAAGGGTAAACTTCCTGCTTTTGACAAATTTTAGGGAAAGTCAGGTTTTTTCCCCATATTTCATAGCTTATCTGAACATTAAAGAAGTTAACCTCCCCTAGTCTTTGTTGCTTGCATTCTAAATAGAACCTATAGTTGTTGCTATATATCTCACAGAGAGTTTTGAGCATTAATAAGAAAATATCTGCAGAGAACCTTGAACTCCTTAATTATGGACAAAAATGTAAATTTGAGCAAGGATTTCATATGGTCAAAAATATAATTTTCTACATTAAACCTTTTGGAAAATGTACAGGCATCCATCCAGATGAATGACTAATAAATGGAAAATCAATTAAAAAAAACAACCCAGGAAATGTACTTTTTTCCCCTAAATTATTTCCTTAATGAAAAAGCATCCAGTTTATTGAAGAGTAAAAAGGAGCTCCAGCATAAGATGTAAAACACCAAATATTGTTGTGGGGGGAAGGGTTGTGGGAGGGTGGAGAATGGTAGTAGGGAGCTGCTATGAAGCAGTAGAACCCAGCAGATGACCAAATACAAGTGACAAATTCCCTTAAATGATGGGGAGCTGAGGAGAGAGAAAGATAACCCATGGGAGAAAAAGAGGAGGAGGAAACAAAAGAGAAGAAAGGAGGAAGAGTAAGAAGAATAAAAGAATGAGAAAAAGAAAGAAGAAAAGAAGGAAGAACAGTAGCAGCAGGTGGAGGAGGAGGAAGAGGAAGAGGAGGAGGAAGAAGAAGTGGGGGAGCTTCTGGAGGAGGCGGAGAGAAAGTTAAGAAAAGATTGGGCTAAATCCCAAAGAAGTGCAAAGTCTCTTAGCATCTATAAACACCAATTAGAGGGCATCACTATGAGGCAGAGATAGCTCCTTGGACAATAGACTCACAATTTATTGCTAGATCCAAAATCTGCTAATCAAGAAGCACTTGTTAAGAAACAACTGGGTGCTAAGTACAGTGGTGGCCTCCCACACACAAAGACAAAGACCAGAACAGTCCCTGCCCTCAAGAAACCTTTAACTCCATCAGGGAAGATAGAATATACATATATTAGGATATACAAAATAAATGAGAGAGAATTTAGGAGGACTGAAGTAGCTGGGGTTTCAGGAAGGTCTTCATGTAGAAGATAGTGCTTGAGTTGAATTTTGAAGGAAACAAGGAATTATCAGTAGCGGACAGAAGGGAATCGATTCCAGGTATGAGGACCAGCTAGTGCAAAGGCATGGGGGTGGGAGATGGAGTGCAAAGTCTGAGGAACAGCAAGGTCAGTTAGTATGGAGAACAGTGTCAGAGGGATAATAACATATAATAAGGCTGGCAAGGTAGATTGGGGACAGGTCATTCAAAAAGTAAAAGAGTGGCATCAACATTTGATCCTAAAAGAAACAAGGAACCATTGGTATTTTGGGAGTAGAGGAGTGGTATGTTTATATTTCAGTTGGGTTGAAGAGAGACTTGAGGCAAAGATGCTAATTAGGAGAGTACTGAAATAGTCCAGGGACAGGTGGTGAAGGCTTGAACTAAGGTGGAGGGTAGAGAGAAGGAGACAGATGAGAAAGATGTTGTAGAGATAAATACATATGTGTGTGTGTGTGTGTGTGCATATACATATACATGTATATATTTGTATACATATATACATGCATGCATATTATATATACATATACATATATATATATATATATATATATATATATATATATATATATATATATATACACACACACACACACACACAAAGGGCAACTGATTGGATAAAGTGAGGGAGACTCACTTTATGATATCATGTGATAATGCTGAGTTTGTGAAACTAGCTGACTGAAAGGATGCTGGTGCCTTCGTCAATTATAGGAAATTTTGGAAGAATGGTTAAGTTTGGGGTAAAGATAATGAGCTCTGATTTGGATAGGTTGAATTTAAGCCCCACGGAACATCCAGTTTGAAATGTCCAGCAGTTAGTTGCTGATGTATGACAAGAGCTCAGGAGAGAAAAAGTAAAACTGGATATATACATGTGGGAATCATTTTCATGGAGATAACAAATCTCTGGAAACTGATGAGGTCAGCAGCTGAAAGTAGACAGAGAAGAGGATCCAGGAAACAGTCCTGTGAGATAGTATGAGTCAACAGGAATATATGGATAACAACCAGCAAAGGAGTTCAAGTGGTAGCAGCCACACAGATAGGAGAAGAACTAAGAGAAAGCAGTTTCATGACAACATAGGATCATTTTGACAGCAGTGAATGAGTGGAAAGAGTTCTGGATTTAAAGATAAAGGACCTGAGTCCCACTTATTTGATTATTAGTGTGGATCAGTTTCCTCTTTTTTAAATGAAGGAACTAGACTGGATGACTTTTAAGATCCCTTCGAGCTCAAAATTAGCAATGTCTAATGACCTGTTTGTTAAACTGGAAGTGTCCTCATCAAGCTAATTCCAGAGATAATACTTGATACCAGTATAGTTCTTCCTCAGCCTTGTCTTTTAGGTCTCTGCATTTCTAATTTATGTCCTTCTGAGGTTTGAATTGGTGGTCCTCATTGGTAATTTCTTCATTGTCTAGGATATTTTTTAACCATGGTATTTTTGGTTTTTTGGGTTTCTTTTTTGGTTAGAACTGGCTTTTTTCCCTTTATAGTTGTTATTCTAATTCCTGGCTTTCTAAATGATTTCATTTTTTATTTTATAGAACATTTCCTGTTAATATTCTTTCCAAATATATCTGGCACATAGTAAATTGTGACTGTGTCTTCTGGAGAAAAACCAAAGTTTTGGACTTTGTCATCTCTAGAAGGACATAAGAGCTGTTGACCTTGACATTCGGTGGAAGGCTCTGTTCTTATTTCCTTAATTTCCTTGAATGAGTGCCATGAAAGCTTATGCTCATTGCCTTCAAATATAGGATTTCACAGGATTTTATACAAGTGAGAAGGTTTTTTCTGTGTTGAATTTTTTGTCATATCATGAAAATTGTACTTTAATATTTATATAGTACTTCTGGGGTTGAGAACAGTTCTTTCTTGAAGACCATAACTCAGATTCATATAGAATTTCAAGGTTGAGGTTATGCAGACATGGCTACTCTTATTTTACAGATGAGAAAATTGAGTCTAAAAAGTAACAGTACCACATCCCTCTAGTTATTAATATTCTTTCTCTCTTAAAATTACTTTGTAGTATATAATCATAGTATTGCAAAATGAAAGAGTTGAAATGGACCTCAGTGGTCATCAAGTACAACAGTTCTCTTTTAAATAATGTTATTTTTCCAATTATATGTAAAGTAATTTTTAACATTGGTTTTTTTTTTTTTAATTTTGGGTTCCAAATTCTTACCCTCCTTCTCTCCCTGCTACCCTGAGACTGCAAGCAATTTTATATAGGTTATACATGAGCAATCATGCAAAACATATTTCATACTGGTCATGATTTGAAAGAAAATACAGATTCCCCCCAAACATGAAAAATATAAAGTGAAAAATAATATCCTTCAATCTGCATTTAGATTCCATCAGTTCTTTCTCTGAAAGTGGATAGTATTTTTCATCATATGCCTTTTGGAATTGTCTTGGATCACTTATTGGTGAAAAAAGCTAAGTATAATATTGCTATCTTGGTTCTGCTTATCACACTTTGCATCACCTTCTTTAAGTCTTTCCAGGCTTTTCTGAAAGCATTCTGTTTATCCTTTCTTGTAATACAATAGTATTCAATCACAATCACATACTGCAACTTGTTCAGTCATTCCCCAGTTTCTGGGTATTCCTTCAATTTCTAATTCTTTGCCACCACAAAAAAAGAGCTGCTATAAAATTTTGTACAGATAGGCTCTTTTTTTCTTTTTTATCTTTTTTTTAAAATATGGTCTTAGTAGTCTTATTGTTGGGTCAAATGGTTATGCAGTTTTATAGCCCTTTGGACATAGTTCCAAATTGCTCTCAAGAGCAATGGTTGGATCAGTTCACAACTCCACCAACAATGCAACAGTGTCCCAGTTTTCTCCCGCCTTCTCCAACATTGATCGTTTTCCTTTTCTGTCATATTAGCCCATCGAATAGGTATGAAGCGGCACTTCTCTAATTATTTGCATTTCTCTAATCAATAGTGATTTAGAGCATTTTTTCATCTGACTATAGATAGCTGATTTCTTTATCTGAAAAATCCCTGTTCATATCCTTTGTTGTTGTTGTTCAGTAGCAAAGATACTGAAATGCTTTGCCATTTCTTTCTCCAGCTCATTTTACAAATGCGTAAACAAAGGTAAGCAGGGGCAAGAGACTTGCCCAGGGTCTAGGTTTTTGAATCTAGATTTGAACTCATGAAGATGAATCTTCCCAACTCCAGGTCCAGCACTCTACTGTGCCATTTTGAAGAACAACCTGTAATTTTATAAATTTGATTCAGTTCTCTAAATATTTGAGGACTTTATCAGAAACACTTGCTATAAACATTTCCCCCAGCTTTCTGTTTTCTCTCTAATCTTGGCTGCATTGCTTTTGGTTTTCTTGGCAAATCTTTTTAATTTAATACAAACTAAGGGACTATCTTAGATTTTATAATTCTCTCTATCTCTTGTTTAGATATAAATTCTTCTCTTATTCATAGATCTGACAGGTAAATTATCACAGGCTCCTCTAATTTTCTTATGGAAGCACTCTTCTTGTCTAAATCATGGTCTCATTTTGACCTTATCTTGGTTTATGGTATGAAATGTTGGGCCATAGTTTTTGCCAAACTGTTTTCTAGTAAACACAGAAGTTCTTAACCTCCTTTTTTCCTGCCTTCCCTTTGAGACTGCCTTCAATTTATCCTACATATATGCTGTTTGTATACGGATGTTTGCATGTTGTCTCCCATGGTAGACTAGCAACTCCTCAAAAGTAGAGACTGTTTTTTGCTTTTCTTTGTATCACTCTGACTTAGCATAGTGTCTGGCAAATAGTAGGTACATAATAAATGCTTGTTAACTTGTTGATTGTAGTCAACAGAACACAAGAAGTCTGTGTGTAGATTTCAAGGGATCCATAAAAAACCACATCTTTATTTTTACTAACCTATGCTTCCCTTTGTGATTCTAGGAATTTTATTTTATTGATCTACAAACATTATTCTGAGAAGCGGGTCCATAGATTTTAGTAGATTGCCAAATGGCTCCATAACACTCCCAAACATAAAGAATTATTAGTCTAATCCACCAGCATCACCTTCCTTCCCAAATCCCTTCTGTAATATACTGAATAAGAACCCATCTAGTTCCTGCTTGAAGACCTCCTAGGAGGTATGTCATCTCCTGTGGTGACCCGTTCTGCTTTTAGACAGCTGTAATTCTTAGGAAAGCTTTTTGACATCAAGTCAAAATTGTCCTCTGTGCAGTTTTAATCCACTGTTGCTGGATGCTCTCTGAGGCCAAATGGAACAAGTCTCTCCTGAATATGACAATAGTAATAGTAATCATCATCATCATCATCACCACATGCACACCCACACTCATACACACACACACACGAACACACACAATCCACGCTGAGTCTTGTCTTCATATATCACTTTTTATATACTTATACACATCTAGTAAAAGGTAAGTAAGGTCCTAGAGCAATTTAGACATTTTTGTAACTCCATGGCCCAGTATATAGTAGACTACAGTAATCAATGTTTGGTGAATAAGTGAATGAAGTATTTGAAGTGGCATTCAAAACAAATCTCTGACTCCAAATCCAAGGCACCTTCTACTAGGCCATTATGACCTGCTTTGTGATCCAGCAACCTTCACTTTCAGGTTTTTTTTAATAAATTAAAATCAATCTCTTCTTGAAATCTATAAATGGATTTTTTGCACTCCCAGAATGAATATTAATTAGAAGAATATTGCTTTTTCATGTAATTTTTGGACTCCCTCTATGTATTCAACCATGATGTGGAAAATTCTGGATTTGGGGGATGAAACTGCCTAGGTGGTATGAGAGTCAAAACATCTCTCTAGGGATTTGATAACTGAAATACAAAAGAGAAATTCACTCAGAGGAGCTGTGAGTACTAATGTAATTCATACAGAAGTTTTATTCATGAATAAAACTGGTAAAACAGTTGGTTGAAGAAAAGATGACATCAAAAATGAGTAGTGAATTAAATGAAAAATCAAATACTTAAAATTTGTCACATAATATGCCATATTTGTATTATGCTAAAAATATCATCTGAGTCTCTCCCTTTTTTCCCATTCTTACATTCTAGGCTTGTTCTATTCTGTTACTGCTATGAATTTTAATAAATGATAAAAGTAGGATCTCTAATAAGTTGGAGATATCTTAAAAATAATATTTAACAATGAGCTTAAAAGAGAACTAAATACCATTTACCTTTTAAGCTAAGAGTCACTTAATCACAAATTTTTCCAGTACTTTGTTACCATGGAGATTAGATATGAAATTTTCCCCTGAGGGAGTTTTCATGACTTTTTCCAAACTAATTTCTTCTTTTAGAGCAAGAGACCATTGTAGGTGCACCTTTTGTTAAATTTTCTAACCTTGTACAACTGTTAATTAACAAAAATAGGAGAAGCTCTTGCCAAGGCTTTAAGCTTTAAAATTTAGTTACTGAGTATGACTTCAAGACCTTCACCCAGTCATATGATCTTCCAAAACCTTTTTAAACTTTAGCCATCAGACTGACATTTTTCTGCATCATATACATATATATATTTTTTTTTTTTTTTGCTTTGACATTTCAAGAACAGGTTATAGATGCCTTTTAGTGGTTTATTTTTCAACCCAGAAATATGTTGAACTATTATAACCCATTCTTCCTATCCCATCCAATAGAACCATCATTGCAGTTCAGGCAGTTTTTCAGTTATGTCCAACTCTTGGTGACTCCATTTGGGATTTTCTTGGTAAAATGCTACACTACCATTTCCTTCTCCAGTCCATTTTACAGATGAGATTAGGAGACTTGCCCAGGGTCACACAGCAAGTAAGTGTGTGAGGCCAGATTTGAACTCGGGAAGATTCATCTTCTTGACCCAGCATTCTATCTACTTCCCTACTTGGCTAATCTCAATAGTCAAGGAAAACCGACAGACAGAATAACCCTATCTGTCAACATATGCGAGATTTGGCATGTGTAGAATCCTATACTGAGAGGAAGGAAGTGCATGTTATTCTCTCTCCACCAGCATCAATATTGAGCATTGGCTTTCAGTCCCCGTTCCTCTCACTTCATTGATAGCATTGTAGTCTGCAGTTTTTGCATTCTTTGCTTTGGTTCAGTCCATGCAAAGCTTCCTATGTTTATATGAATTCTGTATATTTGCTGTTTATGTTTCCTTTGGACTCATAGTTCAATAAACCCTGAATAAGTTCTGGACATGATGAAGACATACAAAGACCTATGACTAGCTTGATATCTTAATGGAGTTTGTCAGGCTAATATGGAAATATTACACAGACAGAAATGACCATGTTCTTTAGTAGTTCAGTGAATCTGTGGAGGTGGCTACTCCCTGAACCAATGAAGATGACAAATCCAGAAGTAGGTGGTTACCATGAGTCATTGCAACAGATAAGTTCATTACATGGGAGCCATAGTTCTGGTGATAGGGGGTTAGTTTGGACCCATTCTGACAGTCAGTCAACAACATACTATGTATCAGGAACTGGGCTAAGCACTAGGGATATAAAGAAAGGCAAAAACAAACACAGAAACATTCTATCACTGGGCATAGAAGGGACGTCTTCCCCACTTAGGAGAACGTACTGGCACAGTTCCCAAGAACACTCATATTCATACCATGATAAGGCATTCAAGTAGGATGCAAATGGCTTAAGTACACAATATTAGCTATTTTCCTGCAAGGTAGCAAAAGAGTATTTGTGGTGATAAAGGCAATACCAACATAGAAGATAAAGGAAGGCTTCGTGGAGGCAGTGGCATTTGAATTGGGCTTTAAAGGGCAGGCAAAGTATTCCATCGGTGCCAAGTGAGGAGAAGAAATGCATTCAAGAGATGAGAAACAAAGTGACCAAAGGCACAGAAGCAAGAAAGCACGAGATGTGAGATGGGAGAGGTAGAAAGTAGGCCAATTTTGCTGGAACATGGAATATGTGCAGGGGAGTAATACAAGATAAATCTGGAAAGGTAGGATGAACAGAGACGATGGCACAGCTTCATCTCCATCTGGAGAGCAGAGAAGCTGCTTGCATTGTTGCACTGCTCATATCTGCAGGTTGTGAAGGAACTCCTCGGAGGAAAGATAATCCAACAGAAGCAGTGTCTAGAATGGATAGCTCATATAACTTGGAATTAGGAACATGTACATAAAAATCTGGCCCCAGGTGTTTACTACATATGTGATTCTGGACAAATCCCTTCACCTCCACAGACCTCAGTTTCCACATCTTTAAAATAAGCAAATTTGACTTGATTTCCCCTAAGTTCTCCTCCGGCTTGAAAACCGTGATCATATGATCCTAAGGTCCATGGCAACTGTCTTTGAGAGTCAATCCTCTCTCCGTAGGCTAGCATGGGTAGGAAAATAGGATAGAATACCAAACCAGCTAGTGGAATCAGTCTCTGTAGGAATAAGTGTCACTATTCAGGGAAAATAGGACTGGCAAAGATAGGACTGACCTCCATCAGTTACAGAAGTAATAGTTCAGAGATACAACATTAGTCAGAACAGTAGAGAAATATACATATCTCTTATCCTGCTCAAAATCATCACTTGGAGGACCTTTTCCAGTGACAGGCAGATCACTTTTCAGACAGCAAAGGACATGTTTAGGAGGCCATCTGTTCCGCTCAGTCATTCCACCACAAGTGCATGTTATAGCCATCCCAGGGAGGTGGTATGTACTGGTAAATAACCAAAAAGGCAGCAGAAAGTTTTGTGGGCTTTTTAATTGATGTCAGCCTCAGCAAAGAGGGAGAATTCTTAGGTTTCTGCTGAGAATGTTTTTCCAGCAAAGGTTGCATGACAGTTTCTCAGGGATTTTGTAGAGGAGATTCCTGTTCAACTGGTTGCGATGCCCACTGAAATCCCTTTAGTTCTGAGAACCTGTGATTCTAGGCCACTGCCATAAGTCCTTTCAGAAAAAGGAATCATATAGGAAAGGGATACAACGCATTCTGCTTGGCTTCAGAGAGGAGATACATAGTGACCAAATTAGACTTGATGTGTGGAGCAACACACTATCAATCAGAATTATCCTCCAATGGAATGGGCCTTCTGGGAGGGAGTAGGCTCCATATCACTAGAGATCTTTAGGCTAACTCTGGATGGCCACCTTATGAGTACTGCTGCAGCAGGGAATCTTTCACAGACATGTTATACTAAGTAGCCTCTGAGATTTCTTATGTCTCTGATATATTGGGATTCTATGATTTTTATTTAATAAAGGTTCCTCTCTTCATCTGTACTTAAGGAACCACCCATTTCCTAGCATATAAAGAGAGGATTGAGAAGATCCTCCATGAATATAGTCTGCTGGTGAATCTGATTTTTCCGATGGTCCTGCTGTGGCAGCTCTTGCTTTCTGGATTTTTCTTCTATCCATACAACAATTTTTAAGTCAATGAAAAGGAAATTACACTTCAGGAAAATGACTTTGGGAGTAAATTGCCCAACAATTTTAAGTCTGTCTAAATAAGTGGAAAAGTAGATTGTAAAAAGCTTCTCCCATTATGAGATTAAAAAAAATAAAACTGATGGCAAGAAGGGATGGTTTCCTAAAAGATTAAGCAGTAGCCTTCCTATTATTGGAGATAGATTTTAAATGATGACTACGGGAAATCTCACCATAGTATCCCAGATTTCACAGTATCATACTCCCAAATTTCTTTTTTCCATCCACAGAAGGTACCAACAAAATGAGAAAGCAAGTAATTAACTTCAACATTTGAGATGACTGATTTCTTAAAACAAAATAAAAATAAGCATGGCTTAAAGCAAATTGCCTTTCGCCATTACTTCCCCTTGATAGTTATTGGATGAAACAGACTGAAGTCGTCTCAGAGGCAGCATGATCTATCGAAAGACAATTGCCTTGGAATCAGAAATACCTGCCTACATCTGCCTCTGAAGTTTCCTAGCCACGTGACAATGGCACGCCATAATCCCTCTGAGTCTCAGTTCCCTCACTGGTAAAATAGGGATCCAAATACCGGTGGCCTAAGTTTCATAAGATGGTAGTGAGGATCAGAAGAGATAATCTATGTAAGGTGGTATGTAAATGCCATTTGTTATTATTACTATGTAGAACTTACTTGAAATATGCTTAAAAGGAGGCTTGCCAGCTCTGAGCATTATTTAACGAATATTATTCAGCCATGTTTGAAAAAACACATTCTATCAACGAAAAGTTAATACTCTTTAAGGCACTTAAGTCTTCCCCAGGACATATCTTTCTTGCCTGAAGTGAAATGAGTATACTCTACTTGACTAAGTGGAATGGGTGAAGTGGAGGGACTTGTTATTCAGAAATGCAACATATATTTTATAGTGATGAAAGTTAAGGTCCAAGAAGGTCAGTTAAGTCAGGAATGAGTTCTTTACTGAAGGAGGCAAGGTAAATGATTGAGTGTCCAAAAGGCCTAGACAGAGTCAGGACCAAGAAATTAAGACCTGAATCAAAGGAGGAGAGGCAAGGATCATCCTCAGGTAGAATCCACCAAGAGCTCTCCAAGGAGAGTCAGTTATATTGATGGAGTTTCCCTGGTAAATGACCTCATTCAGGGAACCTTTCTGAGTTTTGCCCTAGCCTAAAGAATTTTATTGTTAGAGTCCCACAGCTACTGATTACAGGCGTCTCTCAGCTTCAGATACCAACATACAAGATACTAAATAAAGATAACAACCTAATTTGAAGGACATAGTATCTCTGTGACATAATTTCATCACTATCATAGCTTTTGGTCTTCCCTTGCACTTCAGGCCATTGTTAGTTTAGCATCATGTCCTAGAACAACAACAACAACAACAACAACAACAACAACAACAACAACAACAACAACAACAAATCCCCTAGGGAACATAGAAAAAAACAACAGAGAAACATACTCAAACACAGGAGAAGACATTCTAGAATATCCAAACTCCACAGCCACATTACTCTACCATGACAAGTTCCCACTTGTCTCTTTTTTTCCCTCCTCTAACACAGAAATGCCTTGCACAAGAAGCATCCCAAAGGCTGGTCTCTGGCAGCATCAGTAAATTTCTTCTAAGGGTTGATTGCAGATAATCCCACTGTGCAAGAGATACTAGTGGGCTGTCAGAGAAAATGCTTGCAACATTACCTCATCTCTGCCACAGCTCAGCAGCCCTGCCTTTCTTGCTGTGCTAACAGTGTAATGTTTTAGACTTTCTCATCTCATGAATCTTCTGAGACAGACTCAAGAAACAGAGCTATGACTTCAGGATATGCAGCAGTCTCTGAGGGAGCCTTCATTCTCTGATTCATCCTCAGGGGCGTAGATTGGAAAACTTTTTAGATAGTATTCAGCAAAGACCTTGACTTTCAGATGGTGAATAATGGAGATCACAGCTTTGAATTCCTTTTTTGTGCTATATAGTAAACAGTTTTATTAACCTATAGGAAATATTGATCAATTTTCTTTCAGTTTGTTTTTCTAAGAAAAATCTTCAGTCACAATCTTCAGAGGAAAAAGAAATTCTCTGCTGTCTTCTGTTGGTTGATTACAAGATGCTTTGTTCAAATTGTGGTAACTCAGAATTCTTTATGGTCTTGTGAGTGAGAGCTTAGGGAAACCTGTCTGGTAAGGAAGACTATTTCTTTTAAATAATGAAATAGTTTTTGAAGTTCAGCCCTACAGAGGCCTTTGGTGAAATGAATGAAAACCTAATAGTAGATGAAATTAGATTAGAAAAAAGTAACTCAAGAAGAAAACACCAAAAGAGAAAAAATGAGACCACATTCAAATGTGGTCACCCAGCTTTCTAGAGAAGATTCAAAAATGGACTGTCTGTTCAAAAATAAACAAACTCATCCGTCCCTTCTTCACACTATTCATTCTTGCACCTATATGTATGCATATAAATGCTTATACATGTAACAGGACAGGGACACAGCTTCTGCACTGGCTTCAAGCTGACCTGGGGTGCTAGTTCAATGAGTTCTCTGGCTACTTCTGACCACCAAGTATAACTCAAAACTGAAACACTTTAAGGATGATGAAGCAATCATCTGATTGCTTTAGGCTTGTCAATGAGGACTGTGAGATTTTTGTGTTTTTTAGCTAATAGCTAACATTTATATATAACTCTTAATATGTGCCAGGCACTATGCTAAATAAACTCTTTATAATCATTATCTCATTTGATCTTCACACTCACCCTGGGAAGTAGGTGCTATTATTATCCCCATTTTACAAACTGAAGCAAATATAGATTAAGTCATATAGAAAGCATTTGAACTCAGATTTGTACTCGGGTCTTTCTGGTACCAGGCCCAGTGCTCTGTGCACTACATTACCTGGGTGTCCTGTCAGTATTTCCTTTGAGTGTAGGAAATAAATATATGGCCCATACCTGAGATTTACATTGTATACTGAGTGCTATTTATTTCTCTTTTTGATGAGACTCTAGACACAAGCCCAAACCTAAGCTGTGACTTTTCCCTAGGCCATCAAGAAGTGGGGGCAAGGGTATAATGAGCTAAATCAAGCAAAAAGAGAAGTCTGATCCTTATTTTAAGAAATCAAGCTCCCCCAGAACTGGCAGGGGTTTGATATAGAGGTGGCCCTTGGTAGAGAACAGGGTAGAAACAGTGCTCCAGTCCCTCTGGGGCCAGCAGCAACTCAGAAAGGGAGAAAAAGGAGAGAGAGAGAGAGAGACAGAAAGACAGAGAAAGAGAGAGACAGAAAGACAGAGAGACATACAGAGAGACAGAGACAGAGAGAGACATGATGTCTCTAGAGGGAGATACATTTATATTGAGATAGATACCCATTTAGATAGCTATTTACATAGATACATAGACATCACTTGAGGGAGAAGAGGAGGGAGGAGAGACAGAAAAATGATTTCTCTATATAAAGGGAGCTATATTTATATTGAGATAGTTACCCATATAGATAGCTATATAAATATCAAGTGAGGGGGAAGAAAAGAGGGAGGAGAAAGAGAAGGAGGAGGAAGAGGAGGAGTCGAAGGAGAGAAAGACAGAGACTGAGACAGAGAAGAGAGAAGAGAGAGAATATTTCCCCATGATTCCACATCTCCACTTTTCAGAATAGTTCTCTTCAAGGCTTACTTTAGCTGCTTCTAGAAAGTCTTTTTGGAGCCTTCCTAATATTCTCCAGCTGGAAATCTTCCTGTTTTTCCTTAAATTTTCCTAAAGCATTGCTCTCAGATTTTTCCTTTGCCCTCATTGTTCCCTAGCTTATATCAAATATTTATTAGCATATACGGTATTTCACATAATAGACCATAAGATCTTTGAAGGCAGGCCATGTTTCAACTTCTGTTTTTGTGTTCTCAACATCTAATACAATGTTTTACATATAAAACACATTTAATATAGGTTTGTTGAATCGAATAATTTTAATTTTGTAAATATTGTACTCTAATATTCCAATGGAACTGTGATATCTTTCATTTAGATATCCCTTTAGCTTAGATACTACTATCATTTAGATATGATAGGAGTATCATGTGGATAGCAACCCATTCATCCCTGCCTATCCTCTGTATGCTTTCTCCATATCCTCTTATTAATTAACAACATTGTTGGGGCCTTCCTTTCATTCTCTTAACTTTGTCTAGATACAAATGGAATATAGGGCTATCCATAGAGTACCCCTTAATTTCATAATTATGATTGATCCATCATACTTTTTCCTTTCAAATATTTCTGTTATTAAATCTTTGACACCACTTCTCCTGTATAATTCTTCTTTTAAAATGTGATCCAAGCAGCTGATGTTCACTATATGCTTCTGCATTTCCGTTCTGGTGATCTTCAATTCAGGTTATTTGGAGTTTTGATATTTCATGACTCATATTCATATACCACCACTGGACAAAATACTGATGTTTAACGATGGGCCTTTGTTTCAGGTAAAAGCTTGAGGCCCAGAAAGTAGGGCAGTATTGTTACTGCAATATGAAATCCAGTAGATATTTAAAACTGTTTGTAACTGAGGTTCAGTCTCATATACAATCTTCTGTGGTTCTCTGTATAGTGAAATATCCATGAGTGACAAGTTGTTTTATTGATTCACAATGAATGGGAAGTTCCTCTTCAATATGGAGTCTACTTTGGACCTCCTCTATCGCAGAGGCAAACGTCTTTCTGGAGCATGTGTTCTCCTTACTTTATGCCTTATTTGATACAAATAACTAGAGAGACACTGAACTGAGTTATCCCTGTTGTTATGTATTTCAAGAAATCAGAAGCAGCAAGATTGTGTAGTGGATAGGTAGTGGATAGACCACAGGCTCTAAAGTCAGGAGGACCAGAGTTATCTGCCCTCAGACAATTAGCATATACTAGCTGTGTGACCTTGGGCAAGTCACATAAGTGGGTTAACCCAATTGCCTTGTAACAAAAAGAAAAATCATACATGATTTTAACATTTACATGAGAGATACCTTGTTGGTGGAAGTCTTTTAAGGTGTTATTTTGTTCTATTGAATTAATTTAATCATCACAAATAGCAAAGATGTTGTACTCTCTACACATTCCATTGTGTGACTTTAAAGATGTAATCTATTGTAGGACATCATCTATGAATGTACACTTGATAGAACGATGGAGATGATAGCATTTATATAGTGCAAGTTTTCCAAGTGCTTTCCATATGTTAACTCATTTGATCCTAGGCATTTGGATCAGTATTTATTGATACTTTCCTCATTACTACATTAAAAATGTAATCCTTTCCTAGATTTTATCCTCTGTTTTTGGTATCTTCCCCACTTTGATACCTTGACAATAAAATGCTCAAAACCCTAAAACTTTTGGGTATATAGACCCCTTTTGTGTATAATTGGGATACTTGAATCCCATGTCAACAAAGGATAAGCTCTTGTAAGTCCTATCAATGCCATCAATTAAATTAATCAAATATTTATCAAGCATCAAGAGTGTTCAAGGTACGGAGCACAGTGTAATTAATATGCTTCAGTCTACTTATCCTTTCTATGAATCTCTTCATTGAGCTTTGGGTGACCAGCCCATTCAATCCACCAGAATCAGAGGTATCTCATGTCTCTCAGGTATATAGGACAGCCTGAAGAATATTGGTGTAAAAAAATGGGCTTTTGTTTTGAGGGGGAAATTGCAGCAAGGAGAAGAACTGTACTGTTTCCCAAAGGCAATTCATTTAACTCTCCTTTTCATTTTTGAGCCCAATTCATTTATATATCCTCTGTCTTTTCAAGCGCTCTCTCTCTCTCTTCTCTCTCTCTCTCTCTTCCCTCTCTCTCTCTCTCTTCTCTCTCTCTCTTCTCTTCTCTTCTCTTCTCTTCTCTTCTCTTCTCTTCTCTTCTCTTCTCTTCTCTTCTCTTCTCTTCTCTTCTCTTCTCTCTCTCTCTCTCTCTCTCTCTCTCTCTCTCTCTCTCTCTCTCTCTCTTTCTTTCCCTCTCTCCCTCCCTCCCTCCTCCAGCTCTATGGACAGCCCATCTAACTATATCTCATAGGCTGAAAACTAGGCATTCTTCATCCAGTTGGTGTTTTATGTGTGGATAGTTGTCCCAAATGGGTTTGAGTAATCGTGAATGTCATTGAGTGGGTTCTCTATTGTTCTAGGGCTTGATACAATGCCAAACAGAAACAAAATCTATAGAAACACACCACCTACAAGGAAGTCTTCCTCTGCTGTGCTGGATGTTCTTGGAGATGGCAGTAACCACCTTTCCAAAGCGTATGTCTCCCTATTTTATGCTTTGTTTGACATTATTCATCAGGAAATAGATCAAACAAGATTAGCATTTCTTTTTACATCTTTGAAGAAGTATCATCTTATCTGAACATATGCAGAGGAGATGAGCCCTCAAGGCAGCATCTTTTTCAACCTCGATAGATACTTTTTTTAAAAAGTATTTAAAAATCAATGTAGGACTTTTGATTTGTCATGGAGTTTTTTATTTTCCATTATTTTTAGTCAACTTTACAAATATAAAACTGTGGGTAACTTTGAACATGCCAAAATTCTGAGTATAATTAATTTTTTTGAGAAATAGTATGGTACAATCAGTTTCTGAGTTAGGAACCTCTGGATTCAGTTCCCTGCCTCTGACACATATTGACTATGGAACCCTGAGCAAAAGCCCAAGAGCCTCTTTAAGACTACAAGTTGCAGAGCAGTTACAGATTTGCATTAATAAAGGGAGTTGCTATATAGTCATATCTGTAAAACATCATATCTGAAAACATCCTTCTATCATCTTTTTTAGGTTCTTTATCCCACATAATGTTGATAAAAGTTTTTAATTGCTCCAAAAGAACATTTAGAAATAAATCCTAACATTTCCTTTCAGTTCTGAAATTCTGAGTCTACAAAAAAAAAAAAAAGAAAGAAAAGGTT
Organism: Sminthopsis crassicaudata; assembly: GCF_048593235.1. Classification (NCBI taxonomy): domain Eukaryota; kingdom Metazoa; phylum Chordata; class Mammalia; order Dasyuromorphia; family Dasyuridae; genus Sminthopsis; species Sminthopsis crassicaudata. Next base: position 37,456,630 of record NC_133623.1, read on the forward strand.
GAATGTCTATTTGTTCATAAGAAAGAAAAAGAAAAAAGAAAAATCCATTTAGGAAAGGGTTGAATAAAAAGACCCTCAATAGTTTTTGGTTTGTTTGTTTGTTTTTTGTTTTTTTTGTTTTTTTTTAGAAGAAATGATTCTGTCAGCCAAAGATAACATGCTGGTTCCCCAGATAGAATAGGGCACGGTAAAAATGGAAGAACATTCTCTGTCTCTGACTGAGCTTCACTTGGTGTTATAGGGCTTGTATTGCCCTTGGGAGTAATTCTCACAGTGGATTGTTTGGCTATTAACGTCTTATTTTTTTATTTCCCAATCTTTATTATCTTTGAGTTGTCTGAGGGCAGTTGAGTTTGTTTCAGGGCAGTAATCTCCGACAGCAAGCAAGGAAGATGAGATTTCTTCAAGTTGCAGAGTACATGGAAAGAAAAAGAAAACCACAGCCCTGACAATGTCACATTGGTAGCTATGATTTAGTGAAATGATATTCTAGAAAGTATCTGCAGTATAGGCAGGATTTACCAGACAAGTACTCATTGGCAATGAAATAAAGATGACCCTAAAAGGATGGCATACTCCTCTATTATCCCTCCCCGATAATCAGCAAATGGTATCCAGTTGTTTTATTTTTCACTGCCTAGAGAAGAAAACATTTTATGTATTCACAGCTGAAATAACGGTTTCTGGAAAAGGTGATAGGTTACTTACTAGCCATGACTTTTAGAAAGATATCCTTGGAAAAAATGGAAGGCCAGCTTAGTTAGAAGTGAGATGAGACAAATAGGTATATATTTCACATTTCTTCCAATTTATTTGGTCCTACAGAGGGGTACATGTAAAGTTCCCACAGTTCTTTATTTTGTATTCCCAGAAGGTTACAGATGGGCCTGCCATTTTTTTCCCTGGGTCTTCCACCATGCCATGACAAAAGATACAAAGAAAGTGGTAGAAATCAGCTTTGCAAGTTCAGACTCAGAGGCTGTAATGGATCCTAAGCTTGGGAAAATTCCATATCTGGCTGATTGAAAATAGCCTCATCAGGAATATTTTATACCCAGGACTTTTCATATTGGTTTTACTTTCAGTCTTGTGTTGAGCATTTGTATTTAAACCTGTGAAAGCTGGTTTTCTGTATGTTTACCTTTCTCCGCCTTTCCCCACCAATAAGCTCAGAAGCCTACATTTCCTTAATTTCCTCCTTTGGAAAGTAGGGTAGGGTTAATGATGTTCTCTAGATCGGATGGTATAGTGGAAATAGTACTGAATTTGAAGTTAGAGGGGTGACATCATGATACAGTGGAAAGAATGTTGCTTTCAGAGTCACTGAGCCTTGGTTCTGCTGTTTGCTAGTCGTGTGATTCCCAGGTAAGTCATTTTACTTTCTCAGCTGTAAAATGGGAGAGGTGGACGAGCTAGCCTCTAATGTCTAGTTTGAAATCTATGATCCCACATTCTTAAGACCTGAATTTCAATGTCAGCGGGTTATTCCTCTTCTGTCAACCTCAGTTTGCTCATCTGTAAGATGAAAAACTTGGACTCAATGAACTCTAAGGTCCCTCTCAGCTTTAAATTTCTGATCTCTTCCAGCTCCAGTAGAAATGAATACTTAGCAACCTGAACAGTGACAAAGTATACTCTCCCTTAAAGGAAAAAATGCATTCACTTTGACTGGTATATGGCAAATCTTAGCCTTGTTATGCTTTTAAAGAGCGGGGATAAATAATGAATCAGGTGAAAGTGAATGCCACTGGAGGCTATGGCAAAGTTTTGTTGCTGTTATAATTATTTTCATTTCACAGTGTTTGACACTGATACCGTTCATGTTTTAATCATTGGCAACTGCCTTTAAACTTGGAGCTGTCTGGGGGATTGTTTCGACTCTAGTGTGATAGTTGATGTATCTTGAAGGAAGGAGACTGAACAGCACAGAGCTGCCCTACGGTCCCCGGTAAGGAGTTCTTTAAAAAGCCAAGTTCCAGGAGCGTGGACCATTGGGAGGAAAACACTCCTTCGGAGAGAACAGGAACCAGATCAGTTTCCAAACGGCCCCTTGGTGACAATGACAACTTTGTGTAGGACAACTGCTGAATGATTCCAAGATTCAGAGAAAACATACAAATAACATCCCAAACGCTTTTGCTTAGTTTTTACAGTAACCTCAAAGAAAACAAAGCCCTATGAGCTTAGAGTTTGGGGCCCCTGACTGGTGGCTGGCTGTGTGCACGGAGTCTGGGGGAACTCGGCTTCCCATTCTCCAAATTGAGGCTGTCCCCGGCATCCCAGAATGCCAGAGCTAGCAGGGGCTTCAGAGGTCACGGAGCTCACTCCTGCCAGAACAACACGCTGCTCTTGAGCATCCTAGCAAGTGAGCGTGCAACTTCCATTCCAAGACCTCATATTCAACTCAATAAGTGCTTTCTATGCGCCAAGCATTGGAAACGCAGAGCCCAACCCGAAAAAGCCCCAAAGTGCCTACCCTCAAGGAGCTACCATTCCACCGGGGGTGTCCAGTAAGGGAAGCAAAAGCAAAAGTCATACAAAAGAATGGCAGGGCAGGGAGAGGACAGTCACGATTTGTTGTGGGGGAGGGAGAATCCGAAAGGAACTTGAGGTAACCAATGCAAGTGGAGGAGTCGTTGGGGGCACACCCGCTAAATGAAGCAGTTAAAGGTTGTATTTAGACCCCACTGGGGGCTCCCCCCTCCAGGAGAGAAGCGATAAGGAAAGATCTCTATCCCTGATCTGACTTTGCCTATCTGGGACCCAGAGTAAAAGCATCCGTGCATCCGTGCCATCTCAGGGAGCCCCATACTCTGAGGGACTAGGGAAAGAAGGCACTAAAAAGGGGCTGGGGAGGGGGGATCCTACCTGCATCTTTCTTGGAAGGGCAAGGATAGTGAGGGGCGGTTTTATTAAACTTGGGCTTGCTTGCATCTGGGACACCCCTTCCCCTTTGCCGGCAGGAAACAGTGGTGTGTTTGTGATTCCAAGAGGCAGACTGGGGTGGGGGTGGGGGCGGGGGCGGGGGCGGGGGCGGGGAGGAGAAGGGGGCTTAAAGAACGGACACTTCCCAGGCTCCGAAAGCAAGATAGGGGCAGCCTACAAGAGCTGGGAGTGCTGTTTCAATTTCATTCTGAGAGAATTTATCTTGAAGCAGCCCAGGATTTCATTTCTAACAGTTGATCTGAATAGACTGCCTAGTAGTCAAATGGGATCTTTCAACTAATACCTCTTAGGGACCGTGATGCTGTGTCACTTACTGCCCTTTCCCCACACCGTGGTTTTCAGGTCTTCACCTACCCACGGGAAGGGAGAACCGGCCCCGATTATTCTAATTAGCTCTCTCCAAAGCTCCAGAGACATGGGCCCTTAAACTGTCTGCTCCTTACTGCCCAGGTCTCGGCAGAGACCCTCACTCAGTCCTTGTGCTGTGCCTCGTACTGTGGGCACGTCTTCTTAACATTGATGGTCAAGTTTGTACTGGCTCAGAATCCCAGGATTCTGATAATGAATACATCTTCTGGCTATATATAGCTACACATGCATAGAATGAGTTAGAAGAAATGCCACATTGTTTCTCGGTATCCGTTGTTACTTCCCAATTGCATTATGCAATATGATGCAAATTCGGAGTTCCTAATGAGCAGAGTCTGTTGTGTTGGAGTAGAGCACAGTAGAGGGAATTTTTCCACGGTGCAGCTGTTACCTGTGGCGGAGAGGAATCTCACCTCACCCCGGCGAGCTGCACAAATACTCATAGTGTTAGGGGAAAAAGCCCTCGGTGTTTCCTTTAAGCAGGGCTGTTTCAGAATGGATCTCCCAGAACATACAGCAAATGCTACCGCTGCTGCTGCCCACTCAATTTCCTCCCCAGATTGTTTTTAATAGCACAGGAGAAAGGGGGGTGTCTCCAGAAAGCCTTCTTTTTCTTTTTCTTTCTTTCTTTCCTTTTTCCAAGGTGTAACCCGGAACCATGTTTGTAAAAAGTGTAGCTATATGTGCACAAGGCGGTGGAGGAATTCACACCCGGGCAGGAGATCTGTGCATCTGGGGAAAGGGGAAGGGCTGCGCTGACTGTGTCACAGAGAAGTCCCTCGCACGGGGCAAGATACAGCATTAGCTCCTTAGAGAGGGCTAGGACTGTGCTCTCACAGAGTGTTCGCCCCTCGGGGTTGCCTGTGGAGAAAGAGGCCCTTTAAACAATCAGTGGTTCTGGTTAATGTTCAGGCAGCAAATCTGAGCCGGCATCCAAAGCCATTGCCTCTTTCAGCTTTAGGGCTTTCATATGTTTAAACAGAACTCGTTGCTGGCTACTGGATAGATCCCATTCTGCTGCTAGTGCCACTAAGGAATGCTGCTGGTAGATCGGGCAGAAGGTTGGATTAAACACAGGGCTCTCACGAGTGTGTGTGTGTGTGTGTGTGTGTGTGAGAGAGAGAGAGAGAGACAGAGAGAGACAGAGAGAGACAGAGAGAGAGGGAGAGAACAAGTTTTATTCGCTTCCGTGCACTCCCCCACGTATAGTAACTAGGGGCTCTGCATAGAGTAGGCCTCACTAAATATTTGTTGCATGCGGGGGAGGGAATGGGGGGTGCTGTTCACTTACACCTCACAAAAAGAGGCAACTGATTTGGTTTGCAAGGAAAGAGGCTGTATCAGCAGGGGCTGGGGGGGCGCTAGAAGAGAGGCTTGGGTCAAGCTTTATTTTTGCAGCCCGCCTGGAAATGGCCACGGAGCTCCCCCAGTCACTTGGGTCTTCACCCTCCTGTCCCCCCCGAGCCTTCCCCCCGTGGAGTTGCATTTCTTTTTCTGTTTTTGGCCACAGCCGGCGAGGGGCAGAGAAATGAACTTGTTTGAATCTGACTCTTCCTCTGACCCTTCCTACCCCCTAGTGGACTCGCTCCCGAAAGGGAGCGGGCGAGAGGGAAGAGGCCTAGCTAATTCACGGAGTGGCCAGCTCGAGCCGGGATGAGCGCGAGCCCGGGGCTCCTGCTTTCGCCGATATCGATCACCACAATGAACTACTGTCAAGCGGGAAGCCACTTTCCCGGGCCGTCCTTCCCGGCCGGCGGCGGCGGCGGCGGCGGCGGCGGCGGCTTCCAGCCCGTCCCCGCCAGCCCTCCCCGCCCGGGAGCGGGTCCTCTCCCCCTGCCCGTCCCCCGCGCAGCCCCTCCCGGCCACAGCCAAACCCTGGAGGAGTGGAATGCACACAATGCTCCTCTTATAGGGCTAGAGCCCTGGATCTGGGCATGCTCAGTACCCCGGCAGGTTTGTGGTCGCAAGTGCGGCATGTCCCCCGTCCCACGCCTCCGCCGGCTCCCCGGCCCCTTCCTGGGCCCGAGCCCCCGGCTGCCCCCCCCCTAAGCCTTGTGGCGTCCCAGCCGGAGGCCGCGCTCGGCTCTGCGGGGGTGGGGTCACCGAGCCTCGCCCCCCCCCCTTCCACTTTGGAGACTCCCTCCGGGCTCCAGCCCCGGGCCCGGACACACAGGTAGGCTGGGAGCGCGACGCCTCCGGGATTCTGGAAACTCAGCCCCTACCTACGGAACGCTCGCTCTGCAGAAGCGCCGCGGCTTCTCCGCGGCTTCTCCTCGGCTTCGGGCTGACCAGCTGTCGCCGAAGGACGGAAGGAAGGGAGGGAGGAAGGAGAGAGGTACGGGAACTACGTCCCAAAGTGCTGCCGCTGTTTGTCGCGTCTTCACCCCCTCTTGCATCCCGGCCTCGTAGTTCTTAATTCCGTGGCTGTGGAGGTGGCTGCGTGACACCCCACCCCCTCCGCCCCCCCACCCCCACCCCTCGCCCAGGAAAGGGTCCTTCTCTAGCTGGGAGTGCCTGCCTGCCATCTCCCGGGAGTGTTCCCAGACACATCTTTGCTTGTTGATCGATCGATCCATTGATTGATCGATCGATCGGGAGTGCGCGCTCGCTCGTCTGGGTATGTGTGCGTGCATGTGTGCCGGCGCGCGTTCCCGCTAGGATGGACGGGGGTGGGAGCGATGACTTGGGTTGGCGGGGACCTTCGCTTTCTAGGGGGTCCCTGGAGGCGGGGTGGGGGGGGGACTGCCTCTTCGGGGAAAGTGTGCAATAGGGGAGGACAGAAAAAAAGTGGCTTCTGTTTGTGTGTGTGTGTGTGTGTGTGTGTGTGTGTGTGTGTGTGTGTGTGTGCGCGCGCGCGCACGCGCATGTGCACGCGCCTGGGAATGGGGCACCGTGGCCGAGGTAGGGGACCAGGAATGTGCTCGGGGAGAGGCAGTGCTGTGGAGGGGTTATGCGTGCGTGTGCCCGTGGAGGGGAGAGAGGAGGGAAGACTTCTGTGAGTGTATAGAAAGGTGCACCCCGGCTGTAGGAGGAATCGGGGTGTGTGTCCGTCCGCGCGCGGCTGTGAGTGTGAGTGTGTGTGTGTGTGTGAGTGTGTGTGTGTGTGTGTGTGTGTGTGTGTGTGTGTGTGTGTGTGCTCCCGTCTGTGAGTCCCTCTCTCGGGTGGATGTGTGTGTGTGTGTGCGCGCAGCAGGAGTGAGAGTGAGCGGAGGAGCAGAAGTCCAGATCACGTAGAGACAGACAATCGCAAAAACTGCAGAGCAGATAGGAAGGCAAGCCGGGAGGGAGGGAGGGAGGGAGGGAAGAAGGGAAAGAGGGAGGGAGGGAGGGGGGAGGAGGAAGAGGAGGAGGAGGAGGAGGAGGGGTGGAGGGAGGCAGGCAGGCAGGCAGGAGCAGCCGGGCAGGCTTAGATGTGTCCGGATCGGAGAGGAGAGCGAGCAGAGCGGAGGGGAGGGGACCGCAGGCGACCAGCCCAACCACGGCCGCCGAGCTAAGCGCAGGAGGGGAGGAGAGCGGAGCTGAGCGGAGCTAGGTGCCCGGCCAGCGGGAGGCAGGCTGGGCGCTCCATCCCCCACCCCGGCCTGCCCTCCCACCCAGGCACACTGGGGAGGCGGCGAGCCGGTTGGGGGTGGGGGAACGGGCCGACTTTGCCGGTGCCCTCGGAGCGCAGGGCGTGCGGTCGCCGCCTCCTTCGCGCCCGGGTGCCGGGGGAATCCTCCCCGGCGGCTCGGGCACCCAAGGGGACCCAGTCGCCCCCTGGCTCAGGCGCTCGCCGCCGCCGCCGCCGCCAGCCGGCCCACCTGGGTGCTCGCCCGCCCGCTCGCGCTCTGACCCTTCGCCAGCACTCGCTCGGGCCAGGGCTCGCCACTTGCCTGGGACCTTAAGGAGATGCTGCAGCTAGCGCGATCTGGTGGGTAAGCGGGGGGCTCCACCACAGAGGAGCCGAAGCCAGGGTGGAGACGGGAAAAGAGGGACTTTGAGAGGTCGGGGTTCCGGCCGGAGCTGGGGGGACCTTCTGGTCCCCGGCAGGATGGAGATGCCCGAATACCGCTCCCCTTCTGCCCTGGCTCATTCTAGGCTGCCACGGGTTGAGAGTCAGGGGTGGGTGGGTGGTGGAGAGCTGGGTACTTTGCACGGGGGGGGGGGAGGTGGGAGGAAAGGGGGATTGCGGAGAGACTCCAGCCTTCGAAGCCTGGCGTCTTCAACCGTGCCCCCCCCCCCCATCTCTCCGTGCCTTTAAAGAGGCGTCTGGGAAACTCCAGCTGCTACCCTGGGTGGGTTGGGATAGGACTTGCCCCCGTGCCAGGGGCTCAGCCCGGGCGTCTGCAGGGGCACCCGGGGAAGCGACCCGGCCCCGGGCATGGGGTTGCGGCAATGCGGTACTCGCCGAGGCTGCCAGCGGCCACCTCGGGATTCCTTTCGGAGCTCGGAGCGGCAGCCTCTCCGTTCCTTCCGCCTCTCCCCAGCAGGCAAGCGGCAGCTTCGTTTGCCATCTTCCCACTAGCCCTGTGCCTGTTCGGCTCCCCCGCTCCCCTGTCCTTTCCCTCCCCCACCCTGTGGGGCAGGAGATGCGATCATACGTTCCCAGAGTGGGTGAATGCTTTTTGCGAAGACTTCCTCTGAGTGTGCCCGCCTGTCCCCGGGAGCTGGCGAGGGGCATCTGGCCGACAAAGCACCCCGCAAGACAGTCGGGAAGCTGGAGAGGAGCCTAGCAGCATCCCAAGAGTGCTTTAAGTGGTGCCTGATTTTTCTATCGTTTGCTAAACGTTTGTTTAGCTCCTACGGTTCTTTGACTTTGACCTTTTACCCTCTGCCCTGTTTTCACTGTCCTCCATCCCCTCTGTCCTCTTTCTAGATTCTCTTAATCTCTCGCTCCTTTTTCTGGCTCCTTCTCGTCATTCTCTTCTCCTTGGAACTCCCTCTTTTCCTCTCCTCTCCCATTCCAGCTGGCTCTTGTTTCCTCCTTTTCGAAGGGAGCTGCCTTTTTTTTTTTAACTTCCTCCTAGCTCTTCCCTGCCCCCCCCCTTTTTGTTACCCACGGTAGCAATGCAGAGGGGGAAGGGAGCCCCCTTTTTCAATCGAGGCTCTGTCGGTGTTGCTTTTTTGTTCGTTTCTGGTGAAGATTTAGGTTTGTACCTGAGGAAGAAAAGTGTCTAGAAATGGCCGAACTGGACGTGGGTAGCCCAGGATGCGTGGTCATGTCAAAGCAAATGGTCCTGGGAAAATCTCGATTTGACAAAGAGAGTTGTTTTGCGATTTTGGTGATGTCATTCTCATGAATTGTGACTTTTAAATTTTGCACTAGCAGTCATGTCATCACACCAACTGGGGTCAATGTATGTCTCCACAGCATCCGATTAGCATTCTGGCAGCATTCTTCTGGGTTTCTGTTTGGCCCACCTTAAAACTACAGATCTCTGTAGGTCATGCATAATGGCTTGTCTACTTTTATAGATGTGCTATGTTATTATTATAGACATTCCTCATGGGCCAGATAAACAAAGGGGTGTCTATCCGATGTGTCTTTCACTGCAAAATTTTCCTCTTGTGTATTCCTAGGTAATTTATAGATTTTCATTATGGTACAAAGGTAAGCAGTTTGAAAGAGCAATTTCTGGTTATTTACCGTGAAAAGAAATGACACGGCTAAACCTGCATAAAGAAAAAGAAAATACATGCTTTCTATGTTTATGGAAATCTGTCTGGCAGAAATTCGTGTATCTGTGCTGGAATATGTGAAGAGGTGGAGAAAATGGGCTAATTTGCTAAGCATAAACTCTACCAACAAATGTTAATCTATTTGCTTAGAGATCAGGGGTAAGAAGGGTGTGTGGGGGAAGGGGGAACAGCTGGGAACTGATTAATTTAAGACAAGAATCTGCTGTGACTACCGAGTATATCTAGCTCCCCAGCTAGAGCCACACAGGAATGCCGCTGTGTGAACTCCATGTCCTAGGCAGTGGTAGACAGTGGTAAAAGGAGGCTGGAGCAGGAGTTTGGACTAAGTAGCAGCCAACATAAGGACTGAAGCGACAAAGGAAAAGGAAGAGAGATATGAAGGAAACTAAGGCAACAGTCTCTCTAAATGCCAAGATAGATCAGCTATTCATCTCTGTACTCCAATAGAAAATTCCTTTCTGTGGACTCCCTCAGGACAAGTTTTGTCATGTTTGGTCATTGCTACTGTGTGCTTGTGTGTGTGAGATGACTGTCCAGTAGCTAGAGACATTATCCACATAACAAGTCTGTCCCTTTCTATGGCTCAGATTATTTTTTCCTCTTCCTATAACAACATCTGCCTTCTCTTAGATGGAAAAGCATGGCAGGGAACTATTCACCAGAATTCAGCCCAACCACAGACTTAAGCTAAACCAAACTGGTGTGGTTTAGTGGACCATGGCACTTGGAAGGAAAAGCTGAGTGACCTTGGATCACTCCCTTTCTCTCTCTAAAATGTAGTTTCCTTGCCGTAGCAAGGGAGACCAGGATACTGCGAGGCTTAGAGGAGATGAGGGATGTAAACGGAATTTGCATTCTTTGAACTGATGCACAAATGGAAAGGTCTTGTTGTTGCTGCTGCTTGTATGTTTACCACTATGTCCCTTCTGCTTCTGTCTCTTAACTCCCTGGGCTCCACACTAATCTAGCCCTCTTATTTTGTTCCTCAGTCAGACCTTACGCTGATCTACCTTTCTAATTATGCTAACCCACCTAGCCAATTGAAATTCGCACACTGGAACTCCTTTGTGATTCTGTTCTGGACTTGAGCCTACAAAGGCTAGGGACTTTTACTGGGGTCCATGCTAAAGAAGACTCTGGCACAAGCTAGGTAGAAAAACTATTTATGGAGTGGTCAGGCTTTTGCCATAATCAGGAATCTTTCCTTGCATTTGCTGTCGTCTTTGCCCTACACAATTGTGTACATTCCCTACAAATCATTAGAACTAAAGCCAAAGATGTATGTTGTTTGGATTGGGTTTTCTGGGTGGGATCATTGTTGTGTTTTAGTAAATATTGAATTTTGGTGATTTAGATATATATATGTGTGTGTGTGTGTGTGTGTGTGTGTGTGTGTGTGTGTGTGTGTGTATGTCTGTGTATGCATATATAGATATGTGTAGATAGACATGTATGCATATATATAAAGGCACATGAATACATCTTTCTCTCCAAATACACAGACATACACACACACACACACACACAAAGACATATATTGCCTAATAATTCACTAGGGCTTAGTTTCTGCCCAGATGAATTTTCAAGAGAATTACCATTGAAAAAAATGTTTTCTTTCTTTTTCTTTTTAGATTCTTTATCATTATTCAGAAGCATAAAGTTGTTTGCTGAATGCAAGAAGATGTTACTTTGGCTCTTTCTGGTTTTGTCTCCCCCCATTTCTGCTTCGACAAATGCAGAGTCTGACCCCTCAGTGGAAATTTGCAATGTGTGCTCCTGTGTGTCGGTGGAGAACGTGCTCTATGTCAACTGTGAAAAGGTTTCTGTCTTCAGACCAAATCAATTGAAACCACCCTGGTCAAATTTTTACCACCTCAATTTTCAAAATAACTTGTTAATCGTCCTCTATCCCAATACCTTTCTAAATTTTTCACATGCAGTGTCCCTGCAGCTGGGGAATAATAAATTGCAGAACATTGAGGGAGGGGCCTTCCTGGGGCTCAGTGCATTAAAACAGTTGCACTTGAATAACAATGAATTAAAGGTTCTCCGTGCTGACACTTTCCTTGGCATAGAGAACTTGGAGTATCTCCAGGCTGACTACAATTTAATCAAGTATATTGAACGGGGAGCCTTCAATAAACTCCATAAACTGAAAGTGCTCATTCTGAATGACAATCTGATTTCGTTCCTTCCCGATAATATTTTCCGATTCGCATCTTTGACCCATCTGGATATCCGTGGGAATCGAATACAGAAGCTGCCCTACATTGGTGTGCTGGAACACATTGGCCGTGTCGTTGAATTACAGCTCGAAGATAACCCTTGGAATTGCAGTTGTGATTTGCTGCCTTTGAAAGCATGGCTGGAGAACATGCCGTATAACATCTACATAGGAGAAGCTATCTGTGAAACACCCAGTGACTTGTATGGGAGGCTTCTGAAGGAAACCAATAAACAGGAATTATGTTCCATGGGAACTGGGAGTGATTTTGATGTGCGGATCCTACCACCCTCTCAGCTGGAAAATGGCTATACCACACCCAATGGCCATACAACCCAAACTTCATTACAGAGATTAGTGACAAAGCCCCCTAAAACAACTAATCCTTCAAAGATCTCGAGCATCGTTGCAGGCAAAGCCCTCTCAAATCGTAATCTGAGTCAAATTGTATCTTATCAAACTAGGGTACCACCACTGACACCTTGCCCGATCCCTTGTTTTTGCAAAACGCATCCTTCTGATTTAGGCTTAAGTGTCAACTGCCAAGAAAAAAATATCCAGTCGATGGCGGAGTTGATGCCCAAACCCCTAAATGCCAAGAAGCTGCACGTCAATGGCAATCAGATTAAAGATGTGGACACCTCAGATTTCACTGAGTTTGAAGGTCTGGATCTACTCCATTTAGGCAGCAATCAGATTACAGCGATCAAGGGAGAGGTGTTCCGGAATCTCACCAATCTCCGCAGACTCTATCTCAATGGCAATCAGCTAGAACGGCTGTACCCTGAAATGTTTGCAGGTCTGTACAACCTGCAGTATCTCTATTTGGAATACAATTGGATCATAGAAATCTTAGCTGGCACCTTTGACTCAATGCCCAATTTGCAGTTATTGTATCTGAACAATAACCTGTTAAAGAGCCTGCCGGTTTACATTTTTGCAGGTGCTCCTCTTGCTCGGCTGAACCTGAGGAACAACAAATTCATGTACCTGCCTGTGAGTGGGGTGCTCGATCAGCTTCAGTCCCTTACGCAGATAGACCTTGAGGGCAACCCATGGGACTGCACTTGTGACTTAGTGGCCCTAAAGCTGTGGCTAGAGAAACTGAAAGATGACATTGTGATGAAAGAACTGAAATGTGAAACACCTGTACAGTTTGCCAGCATTGAACTGAAGTCCCTCAAAAACGAAATCCTGTGTCCGAAGCTGCTCAACCGGCCTTCTTCTCCCTTCACTAGTCCCATACCTGCCATTACCCTCACGACACCCATGGGACCCATCCGAAGTCCTCCCGGAGGCCCAGTCCCTCTGTCTATTTTAATCTTGAGCATTCTGGTGGTCTTGATTTTAACTGTGTTTGTTGCTTTCTGCCTCCTAGTCTTTGTGCTCCGGCGCAACAAAAAGCCGATCGTGAAACACGAAGGCCTCGGAAACCCAGAGTGCAGCTCTATGCAACTGCAGCTGAGGAAGCATGAACACAAGATCAACAAGAAGGATGGGCTTGCAGCAGAAGCTTTCATCCCACAGACCATTGAGCAGATGAGCAAGAGCCACACGTGTGGCTTGAAAGAGTCTGAAGCAGGTTTCATGTTCTCTGAGCCACCAGGACAGAAAGTCATCCTGAGAAATGCTCCTGAAAAGGACAAAGATCTTGTCCACGTGGATACCAGGAAAAGACTGAGCACAATCGATGAGTTGGATGAATTATTCCCTGGCCGAGATTCAAATGTGTTCATTCAGAATTTTCTGGAGAGCAAAAAGGAGTACAACAGCATCGGAGTCAGTGGCTTTGAGATCCGCTATCCAGAAAAGCAGCAAGACAAGAAAAATAAGAAATCACTAATAGGAGGTAATCATAGTAAAATTGTTGTAGAGCAGAGAAAGAGTGAATATTTTGAACTAAAAGCAAAACTTCAGAGTTCTCCTGACTACCTACAAGTCCTTGAAGAGCAAACAGCTTTGAACAAAATATAGGTCATGCAGTCTTATTTCCTACAGAGGACATTTATTTAATGATGAAAGTGCCTTTTGTTGACTTCTAACTTCCAAATTCTATATTATCAATAGGCATAGAGGCAGGTGTTTCCAAGGGTGTCAGATTAACTGTAGTCATATATGAGTTGTCAAATAGAGAAGGATTTTGACCTTTAATGGATTTCACTCCATAAAACTTAGACTGTGGAATCCTGTGGGGATACTGCAAACTCTATTGCCAAAGGGATGCTTTATATACATATTACGCTGAATTTAACCACAAGGGGCAAGTTGGTTTTGTATCCCCTCCCCCACTGCAAAACCTTCGCCTCCTTGTGATTTGTTAAAGCAAACACAAGCAAACTGGTAGCAGTATTTGTACCTCAGCTGGGTCCTTCATCTTGCACGTGGATTAAGTTGGTGGTGGAACTGGAGTAATCCTTTGATTTGTGGCATTGTAACAACTCTGTTTAAAGATTCTCTGAAAAGTTTTTTTAAAAGCATGCAAAGAGAGAACATTTGGTAGTATTTGTAAATCGGTAACCTTTATGGCCTGCATCTTGAAACCACTGGATTTACTGATGTTAAATTGTGCAAACATTTGTTTAAAATATACCATGCATTACATACCGATGAAAATAAATTTGAACACTTTAAGCATACCTGTCTATACATAAAATTTAAAAGAGAAAAAAAAAAATCAATGTGATTTATACAGCATTTGTGGTGACCTGAAGAAATAGTTGATGTTAATGCAGAATTAAATACAACTCAAAATTCAAACTATGACTAGAATTTGTCCTCAGTTATGTGAAATAGCTACAATCCTCTAAGGTTGGCCAAATTTAGCCAAATGCTTACCATGTGAGCGCACCAGAAACTATTTTTGTAATATAATTCATATTTATGAAATACCTTGTACACTAAATAGCAAAATATGTACTCCTTAATATTTATTTAATATGCCTGAGTTATTTTCCTGATCACAGTGCATCTATCATTCAATAGAAATTTAAACAGAGAAAACATACCAACCCGAAAGCAAGAGATGAAATGTATAGAACTATTCTGGATAATGTGATCAGGTATAATTTAAAACAAACAAGCAAAAAAAAAAAAAAGTGTTCTGTGCTATTCTTGTGAAATTAGCATATTATCTTCAGATTTGTTACCAATTGTGCATTTTAAAATAGATTCATTAGTTTTATAGTATCGTGTCTCTCAGACAGTTGGTATTTGCCATCAGTTGTCTTGCTTTTCAGGGTTCTACAGCTTAATCTAAATAGTTTTCACTACAAATATTTACAAAAAAAAAAATAAAGAGTAAGGTAAATAGCTTAATCTTAATATGCACCAGTATACTGTTCCTTCTGATTACAAGGTCAGATAATCAAGTGGAACAGTGAACATGGTAATCTTGGCTGGTAGAGGCCCCATTGTAAAATGAATTTATTGGTCTCAGTTCAGTTCACAGTATTTTATAGTCCCATGACTCCCCAAATGACACCATTGTGGTTGTTTTGGCAGATAAGGTGGGAGTCAAACGGATCAAGATACTCAAACACCCATTCATCGAAGGTGTTTGCAAGATACAGAGACTCTCTCCCTCTTGGCAAAGTACCAATGGGAAAGCCATTCTGCTTTGACCTGCCTCCATAATGTTGCCCTCTGCCACCTTCTCTAATCAATACATTGATCAATCCAGTGACAAGGAAAGTAAACAGATTTTCTTCATGCTTTTCAAGTGGCACTTCTGAGATGACACTGTGGCAGAAGTTCTAACAACAATCTTGGTGATAAACTCTTCATTTCCAGGGCCTTCTGCATTTGCTCTGGGAGGATGTTTGGTATACAACCTAGATTTAAAAAATATATATCTATATATCTATATATGTATGCATATATATATGTGTGTGTATATATATATATATATATATATATATATATATATATATATATATATATGTGTGTGTAATTGGTTTTAAACATATTTAAAAGGAGAGTGAAAAGAATTCTCTCCTCAGTTTTCACATCTCCTTGCTGGTGGTGCTCCTAGAACTTTAAGATGTGCGGTTTCCTTGACACAAAATTTGTGTGAGAAATTTATACACATTTACAAAAAGCCTGAAACAGCTATTGAATTCCAAGGTTGAAAATTGGCATTACATTACTTGTGTGACAGACGGTGTTCAACTAAAATGCCATCTGAAATTCTATGATGTCATTACCAAACAAGTACACATCCATGGAGTCAAGGCTTCCTAAATGCATAGAGATCTTACAAGACAAAAACGAACAAAAACTCTGAAGTGTTTTACTTGATCCTTTGATCAATGAAGTAAGGATTGTGAAATCTGAAGTGGACGCTTCTATGATGAACACTAATAATTTAGTTTCATCAGCGATTCGGGGGGTACTAGGCCATTGGGATGATGCCTTTTATCTAGTGCGGGCAGGCTAAATGGTTGCCAGAAGATCAGCAGTGAGAAGACTTCCTGCCACAATCTGAAGACTATAACTAGCTGGCATATTGTCTGTATCTTGGTCTCTTGAGGAAGATCGAAAAAACAAAAACAAAATGTTCAATGAAAAAAAGAGGAAATTCCAGAAGCATGGTTATTTGGAGGTACTGACTGTAACTGAATGGTGGTTAGAAGACTAGTAGTTAAGGCTGAGATGCTATCCTTAACCAAATTCATTGTGCCTACATTATATAGTGTATACTATTTTGCACAGGTCCGTCCACAGTTCTTTTTGAAAATTTTACAGTATTGTACTTAGGTGTAAGTTTTGGGTTGAGTGCAAAAGCTGTCAAGATACTATATCTCCATATTTTGTCGGTATAAATACAATCTTGATGTTAGTATAATCCTTGGAGAGGTAGTGCATATATTTTGGTTCAACATTTCTAGGAGACCTTGCATTCAAATGGAAAAAACCCAAGAACCACAGCTTGTCAGCCTGGCTTTCTTGGTTCTGTACACATTTGAATGGATTCTTTTAGAACTGTTGCAAGGGAAATGAGCTGGTATAAACAGTAATGGAAGGGTTACAAAAATATATTGTGTCCATGTATTCTCAAGTCTTAAATTATTTTTTTATGAAAATTAATAAAGATTAATCATTTCTTTGAAAGAGTACATCTTTGTGTAATTTCATCAGAAAGCAGCTATTCAAGAACAGTGGTTCAAGTACAGTGTAAGCTGATGTGTAGTCAAAATTTAGCTCTTCTTGCTGAATATTAAACAGAATAAAAATCTAAATCAGAAAATCATTTAAAGCCAGGTTTATTAAATATGTTCCTTTGTTTCCTTTTATTTTCCTTTTGTTTTAAAAGCCATAAGGATGCATACATTATAAAGGACATGGCCTCATGACTAATGTTAACAGATATTTCAGATATAACATCACATCTAGAAATTTATGGTGGTGATATTATTAATCTATCTTATCTTTTGCATGATTTGTACATTGATATTGTATGAAATGAGCACAGTGAGGTTTTTTTTTGTCGTTATTGTTGTTGCATCCAAAGAGCTGGGGGAGGAAATATAATAAGAATGTATTTATAATCACTATTTTGAAATAAAGTAAAGAAACAAATTGTATTGTTTTTACCCTGCTTTGATCATTAATATTTTTAGATTAGTTTATAATATAAAATACAGTTAATGCTATTTGGTCACTGAAAAGAAAATGTTTTAATGACCTCTGTTTGCTTTCAGCAACATCAAGGTATTAGACAGAATTTACTAAATGCCATTTTGTATGGGAAATTAATAAAATTGTTTGGAACATTCATTTTTTGAAGCTAGAGCTTGTTAAATATATTTATCCTTCCACCCATTATCAGAAGAAATCAAGCAATAGTGAACAAAATTGCTATTTCTCTGAGGTTTGAGGATAAAGATATGTTGCTTAGGATATTGTATTTATTCAATTTTATTCTCAAACCTGTGTTAAGAAATGTTTTGTTTTCAACCATATTTTCAATTTAAATTCTCTCTAACCACCAATTCCCTTGGAGAATTGTCAGATGGGGTTAGGAACAATTGGTTTGCATCTGGCATCATTGCTGATTGGCAAATATTGTTATTTGACATAAAAAATAACAGTCAGATACTGTATCATAGAGTTTAGCTGAGTTTATAACAAGCCACCAGCTTGGTTCTTTATAGTTCAATTACCCATCCATGACAATGTACTTTCTATACAATTTGGTTTCAAAAAGATTATCCAAACAACCAGTTCATCAGTTCACTTGGTTGTAATGTAGGGGGGAAAAAGATGAACTGATTGAATCTTGTTTGATCAGTGCTGTTTGAAACTAAAAATGAATGTGAACCATCTGTATTAATCAATAAATGTTAACTGAATATATGTATGTACAGGACATTACCTGATAGAAAATAGAAATGAAAAAAGATGTATTACTGTGGGATCTGATCTACACAACCACCGTAAAGGAAAAGGTCATGCAATTATCACAGTCAATCTGGGTAGGTCGGGACATGTTGCAGTTTAATTTTTTGTTGCTTTTGTTTTCAAGCCACAAGCAGCTCATTCAAAGGCTTGTAGGCTTTCCCTGCTCTTCTTGGTTTTCCTTAAGGAACAATTGCTGAGGTACTGGGTCTTTGTTTCCCAACCATCCAGTTATATGGTTGGGATTGGGGAGTGGGGAAGGGAGTACAATCCTTTTTCCAGAAAGGATTCAATTCACTGTGGTCAGACCATAATTTTTGGTTTGCTTTACCTGGATAACTTCCCCACCTTCCATTTCAGATTGGCTGTGTAGAACAGAATTAAGTAGCTACTCTATGGCTAGGTCTATATTTGTGAAATGAAGTGGAGAATTGTTGCAAGTGTGCACATAAGTCCTCAAAATACTCTTTCCTACATTATATAGGCATTCTTAAATAAAAACCAAAATAAACTTTAATTATTTGAGTAATGTTTTAGTTCTCCACTTTGCAATACTAGTGTAGACCTAGCCTCATACAAAACACACAATAGGTTATGTGGAGTCTAGAAGGATTGTTTTAACTGTACAGAATTGTACTTTATCTAAGTTTCAATGTCATTTCTTTTTAAGTGTTAACTATGCTTGTGTGCACAATATGTTTGAACTACATTGGAAAATGTTGATTTAACAAAAACAACCTGTGAGGTTTTTTTTTGGGGTGTGTGTATGTGTGTGTGTGTATGCATGCGTGTGTGTGTGCATGTGCGTGTGCATGTGTATGCACGTGTTTGATAACAAATAACTAAGTTGATTTCCCTTTTTGAGGAGGGAAATAATTTTTTATTGGTGACTGATGTCAGGACAAAAAAAGAAGTGGAACATTGAAACAAATTATTTGAAAACATTTATCCTTCTCCCTCCCCACCTTCTGCCTGTCCCATCCCTCTCCTCTCCCCACTCTGTCCCAAATCAAAACAAAACAACAATTATTGAGAAACATTTCTGAAGCCAAATTCCAGTTTAATAGTCTACACAGCCCCAATTCGCCAGATAATTTTTCAACATTCCATGGTAGCTTCCCTTTTTAGAAAATAACTAAATGATCCAAATACAATGCAGCTAGTATTTTTATAATCCTAATTCATATAGACATCGAAATGGTCCTTGCTTTACACACATACACATACGCATATAAAATATAATAATAATAATAATTATATATATATATATATATATATATATATATATATATATATATATATATATATATATAAATGAATATACTGATCATGTCGCTTTTGACATCAATTAGCTCTGAGAAAGATTCCTTACAACATATGGAATTGCATTTTTCCCATTTATCTGTGAGACTACACCGACTTTCCAGGCTTATTCTTTCCCATATTAGCCTTCCACCCAGGCTAAGACCTAACAGCCTAGGGCAAGCTTATTGTTTAGGAGCCACTTATGGCACCTGTTGGAAAATGCATTTCTAAGGCTGTTCTTTTTCAGAATTGCTATCACTGTTTACAGGCACATAGTATGTGAGTTGGAACTCAAGAGAAGAATTCTAGTATGACCATTTGCTACTCTTAATGCTGTTTTTACCAATAAAAAATAATTCTTAAAGGTGACACTGACAGCCAATTTAATGTGTTTATTAGTTAATTATTTACACCTTTGAATTTAGAAATTTAGCCCAACAGAACTTCAGGCAGTTTTGATTCAAGAAAGCTAGGACCGTACCTGCCCAGACATGATGATTTGGGGTGCTAAAATAATTTTCTAGATAGAAGAATGATGATTATTTTTGCCTCAGTTTCCAAGAAAAGTGGGTGCTTCAGCCTGAATTCTTTTTGGCTGCCTCGGTGTGCCATTTCATTTTCTAATTTAAACTAGGCTGTTCTGTTGCAGGCAACACAAATGAGATCCTGTGTGCCTCTTGGGCCTTCCTCGATTTCCAGTAATTTGTTTTTCTCTAAGATTACAGTTATGGTCATTCTCACATATGTCCTCGTACACCATCAGTGTCCTAGTAGGATCAATGAGATAATATGCAAAGTGACTTGTACAATTTAGCGGCTTATTTAAAAGCAAGCTATCATCATCATCATTGTTGGTGGTGTCAGTATGTAAGAGTACTGGCCAACATGTCAGAATGGTGGGTTCTACTCCCAACTCTGCTGCTCATCTGCATGTCTTGGGCAAGTCACTTGTCATATATATATCCTCTTTTTCTCTTCTTCTGTGGAGGAATTGAACCAGAAAAGTGCCATCCAAGCTTTTTCAATGAGGTATGCGATCAGAAGTCCAGATGTATGCAGACCACATGAAGCTGTCACATTCACAATTACAAATTGGTCCTGTTAATCGGCCAGCTAGCAGCAGTCCATTAAGCAAAGTTAGTGATGGACAGGTGCATGTTAGCTAACTAGGTAACTGATCTCCATCCATTACACTACCTGGGATCTGGAAGGCTACATCTGGCCTGGAGACTACATTTTAGGTACCTAGGAACTAAATGATCTCTCTGAAATCCTGCTAGTTCTGACATGCTCCAATTCAATATCGAGAAGTTTGCAAAATTTAGTGTTTAATGCAATCCCTGGGCAGCCGGCAGCCAGAGAGTGTGGGTTGTAATAGACTTTATTCAGGGGAGGCTTATGAGGACATCTCGATCTCAGTTGAAGGGCCCCAAAGTGAGAACTTGTATCAAGTCACAGCGTGGAAGACTTCCTTTTTTTTTTTTTTTTTTTTTTTTTTTTTAAGTGGATAGTCAGCTACATTTATTGGGTTCCTACTGTGCGTAGAGTAATGTGTGAGTGTAAGATCAGGGAAGTAGATGGCTAAAGAGCCTTAAGAGAAAATGTCTACTTGTCAGATGAAACAATTGCTGGATTGGGATCATGGCCAAATCTTCTATTTTTCTTAAACCGAGATGAAATTAGGGCTGTATCCACACAAAGGGACCAGTCTGGCTGTTTTGGCAGAAGCCCTTAGTCAGTGGCTGAGGAATTAACTGCTTGATGGGTGGAATTATTCAAAAAGGCCTGTGTCCTTGCGGTCTGGATAGAACCTTAGTCCTGAATAGGTAAGTATTGCTCTTTTCCAAGGGGGTGGGGAATAGAAAGATGAAGCTTTGGCCATCAAACATACATTTCATTTTGATGGGGAACTGCAAAGAATTTGCAACAAATATGAGAATTCTAAAACATGGGATTATAGGTTCCCAGACTTGTTTTTGTTGTTGTTGGCTCTTGTTAATTTTCAGAAGCTTCATATCAGTGAAAATCACCAAGGATATATTGGAGAGGCCAATTCATGTGAAGAACCCCAGGAAACCAATGTACTTTGCCACAGATTCCCTTGTTCCATAGCAGGATGACTCAGGCTTGCCAAGTCCTCACTGCTGGAAATTCTTCTATTCTGCTGTTTATAAACAGCAGATACAACCTATGGCACCAGGTAGCTTATGGATATTTTTCAGTCTGTTGCAGAAGGAAAAGCAAAGTCAGAAAGCACCGTCCAACTTGGTTAGTTCTACGCTCTAGAAACTTGGTTCTATGGATGTTTCCATAATTAGGAAACTCTTTACAGACTCCCATATATACATAATCTCATTTGAGGAAGAACTTTCTGACTTAGGAGTGCTCCCATTTTCCAGATGAGATCGAAAGAGGGTAAGTCGCTCCAGGGTATACAACTACTGAATAGTAGAGTCAGGTTCTTTTGGCTCCAAATCTAGTTAGTTCCCTTTCCATTACTCCCATGTTGAACTTCTGTCTTTGCCTATTTGAATATTTATTAGTCAGTGGAGAGCTTTATCCTTTGTCCACCTACAAAGGGTGGATCCAGTTCTGGAAAGATCATTTGGAAACTCTTGGCTATTTATATAGTGAAGGTATCTGTTCATACCCACCCAATTCCTTCTCTAACTTCTAGGCAACCAATGGCAATGGAAAATGCAACATTGGAAGGAAGTGCCAAAGGAAGCCATGCCTATGCAGAAATAGGACAAGACAGTAGTGAAATTGTTACAAACAACATCAAGGTTGGGGAGCTATTTCTTATGGTACTTAAGATTTCCTTTACATAGAAAGCCAAGTTTTAGCATGTGTAACTTTACCAGAGGAAATGGGCTTTTAGCTTTGGATTCATTGCAATAACTAAAGAAATGTATGCTTGTTGACAGATGGTAAGCTTTGCCATGTGTTGCCATAAATCCTGTTGTTATTTTTCTAGCTGCACAATCCTTTCTGAGAAGGGCTCCCCTTGTATCAAATATTCATTGGCTCCCATTTGGCACAGACCCGAAACTACTGAAATGCTGTCATAGAAATTCTCAAAAATGGAAATTCAAAAGGCTGCCTTTCTAATGTAGAACTAGAAAGATTCACTGTGCATTGGATCAAGTCATCAGGGTTCACAGAAATACCAGTGCAGCCTCTCAAAGGACAAAAGCCTTTCAAATAACAGAAAGGATTGAAGTATTGAACTTCCCTTTCTCTTATCGTAAGCTTGGATGTCAGTATTTGGAGGGAAGTTGAAGTCCCCGCTCATATAGCAAATCTATTTTCTGTACATCATTTGGGCTCAGGCTCATTGGGTTTACTGTAGCTTCAAATATGGAAGCACTATCATACTTGCTGAATTCCAGATACACACACACACACACACACACACACACACACACATTCAGCTGTTCACTTAGATACCAACAGTAATCAACACATACGGAGGACAAACCTTCATTTCTAATATGCTACTCAAAATGTAGCTAAACCCATCTGTATGCAAAGATACAGGTTTCTTTCTAAAGATGACATGAGCTGGGAACGACCTAAAAATATTCTCTTGTATGTCTCTCTTCAAATAGCTGAAAGACTATCATGGCAGAAGGAGACATTCTCTGAGGCTCAAGGGGGCACGATGTATTTACCAAAAATAGGGAGCTATATTTGGGGTCCATATAAAATAGAACTTTCAAATAATACTACATGCTATCTCATGTGAGTAATGAGCTTTCTGTCACTCAAAATATTCAGTCAGAGGCAAAATTTACTTCCAGGAATATTGTAGAGAGTTTTCCTACTATAGAAGAGAGGATGGTCTAGATGACCTTGAAGGCCCTTGCAACTTCAAGAAGCTATAATTAATTAATCAACTAGAACTTTTACAAAAAATCCATTATATTATACAGGAGATAATTTTTTTTTCTCCTGGAGCTCGGTCACTTGATATGGGATAGTTCAATTATATATAGATTCCATCTGTCTGACACCACAGTATCGTTTCAGTAACAAATCAGTCTAGCCCAGTTGCTAGGCACATGAAACACAATCAGATGGAATCTCACTTTCTTCAGTTCTTAATATTTTCTTTTGACTATCTGGTTCCCTTAAAGAAAAGTCTTTGACGTATGAACAACTCTATAAAGGGGAAAAATCTACTTTGTATACTGCACTGAAGATGGCAGTCTAGTAACAATTTCATACCAGAAATGATAAAACATTCTGGCATTTGTTGTGGGAATCCAGGATTGAAAATGTGGAATTATTTTGTGAGCCTGGCAAATGTAATCTAAAGGTTAGTTTCTTGCAAAACTCTTCTACTGTAATTTAAACTGAGACTCTAGTACCACAATTTTCCCTCATTTAACGGAGAATCTAATATAGCACAGAGGCTCTGGTGGCAGGCTATGGCCCACCAGACTATTTCTGAACAATCATCACCCCCCCCAAAATTTGCTAATTATGGACAGAAATGTCTCTCTCTAATTTTGAACTTAATTTGGTTCTGTATAGTCAAATGATTTTCTTGAGTAGGGGGAGAGATGGAGAGGGAGAGGGAAAAAGAGAGGGAGAGCAAGTAAACTTTACTTTGAGAAATATATAGAAAAACAGTATTTACAAGGGATGGATCCAGAATGATTTAGTCTACATTCACAGGCTGTCTTGAAGTTACTAATAATTATATTTCAAGTCCTAATTCACAAGTTTGGACCCTTTAAAAATAAATTTTCATACTGAATTGTCAAATGGATAAATAACTTCATAATAAAGGCAGACTTGAGGGAAAGAATTGGCAAGTCTGCTTGGTTACAGTTTGTTAAAAAATGGTTCCCCCCAAAAATCCAAAATGGTTCCTAGATTTAGGTGTTTTGTCTTCAATGCCTTGCCACTGGCAATCTTTCTCAATATCATCAGGGCTACAGCAGCCGAGGTGAGCTCCCACGGTGTCTGGCCCAGAAGAGCAGTGTCCTATATTCAAACATAATTCTTCCTTCTCCTCTCTACCAATACTGCCACTCCCCTCATTTTATTAACATGACAGAATGAAAGATCCTCCCAATTCAGAGGATGAGGTAGCATTGTCATGACTAACTCCTCTACTTGTGTCCATGATCACATCCATTTCTGTATCCTCCATGACTTTGTGCCATCAATCATCCCCTCTCTTACAAATCCCCAATCTCTCCCTCTACTGTCCCTTTCCCCTTGGATCCAGAAGATCCTAGCACTTAAAAAACCCTCTCCTTTGAAAGTGCCTATGATAGCCTCTCCCCTTATCTTTGCTGACAAACTCTGAGAAAGAGGAATCTAAAATTGTTTTCACTCCTCCTCAGTATACCCATTCCTAAACTCATAGAATCAGATCATGGAATTAGAAGGCACCCGAGTCAGTTCATCTACTTCAATTCACTTGTTTTACACATGAGGAAACCAAGGCCCAGAAAACCAAAGTGATTCCCCCAAAGCTACATAGGAACCAAATAGTACTTTTCAGCATAGGGACTCAGTTGTTTTGACTCCAAATACTTTCCACCATACCATGCTGTCTTCACCCCTTATAATATGGTCTCCACCTATAATAATCTACTGAATTTTCTTTGTCTAAGGTTGCTAATGATCTTTTTGTCATTAGATCCAATGGCCTTTTTTTCCTCATCTTCCCCTTCCTTGATTTGTCTACAGTATTTTAGTAGCCATATATATGCTTTTAGGCAGGTCATTTAACAACTCTATGACTTGTTTTCCTCATTTGAAATGTAATGGTGTTGGTTTAGATACCTTTTTGCACTGGCATTCTATAAAGTGGTCTATATGGAATCCTACCCTTCTTCTTACTAGTGATCTCATTTATATTCATAGCTTCAGTGATCACCTCCAAGGGAAAAAAAATAGAAGACTCCCAAATCAGAATTTCCATTCCAGTATGCTTTACTTGGATTTTCCTCCCGCATTTCAAACTCAGTACCTGAAACTAGGCTCATCATCTTCCCTTCTACCCAACAACTATCCCAAGAAATTGCCCTTTTTTTTTCTTTTTATGAGCATCTTCCCAAGAGCCTAGGCTAGAAATCTCCTGAATTATTCTAATTCTTCCATTCTTATGAACCCCCCAAAAGTGATATTAATGATTCTGTGCCATTATAGAGGGGTATAGCTAGTGAACTATTATGGAAAGCTGCCTTTAGCCTTATGCTATTTAAGACTTTTATCAATAGATTGCATTAAGGTGAAGATAGATGGAAGGTATAGATCAAGGTGACACAGCTAAACAGGACAATTAACATATTGGATGACAGAGTCAAATTCTAAAGAGTTCATGAGTTCATCAGCCTAGAATTATTGACCAAGTTTAATAAAGATTGGATTAAATGTTAATGTTACAAGAGTACATGAGGAGGAAGCGTACTTTGTTACATGGCAGTTGGTATGAAAAAAAAAAGTTTTGGAGCTTTGGTGATATGTAAGTAAACTCAAAAAGTCAATAGTGTGCTATGACAGGAAAGAAAGCTACACTAGGTGGTGAAACAGTGTCTTGAATAAGGAGGAATAGTCTCACTATACTCTTTCATGTTCAGATCACACCTAAGTGGCACTGCAGTGGACAGAGTGCTAGGCTTAGAATCAGGAAGACTCATTTTCCTGGATTCAAATCTGACCTCAGACATTTGCCTGAGCAAGTCACTTGCCCAGTATCCTCACCTGTAAAATAAACTAAGAAGAAAATGGCAAACCATTCCAGTATATTTGCCAAGAAAACCCCAAATGTGGGCCCCTAAAAATGACTGAACACCACCACCACATTTTAGGAAGCTAGAGAGAATTCAGAAAGAAGCCAAGATGCTGAAGGGCTTTGAACTCCTGGTGTATGCGTTCACAACAAAAGAGGATTGGTTGAAAGGCCCGAGGATTTTTAGTCTACAGAAGAGAAGACTCAGAGAAAGCAGATACCCGTTGCTATCTTTAAGTATTTGAAAGGCTGTCATAAGGAAGAAGAAGCAGAGTTACTCTATTTTGTCCCTGTGGATATAACAGAGACAATGGTGGAAATTACCAATGAAATGTTCTTAGACTTGAGATGAGGGAAGATCTGTCCACCAGTTAGAATTATCCAAAAGTAGGATGGTCTGTGTGGGTGACAGTGGGCTCTCCCCTCACTGGCAGTACTCAAAGAAAAGCTGGATGATCATTCATCAGTTATAATGTAGAATATAATTCTTGTCCAGCCATGTGTTGCACTGAAGGGCCTCTGAATTCCTATCCAACTCAGATATTTTGAGTCTGCAGGAGAAGTGGGTTGAATTCAATGCCCGGTATCTTCATAATCTATTCATAAATACAGAAGTATTCACATTTGTATAAAGGACATATGTAGTCCATATTGTCCAATGACTCATCTCTAATAGCAGATCATAAGGTATTGTTTCCAGTCATAAAGAAGATGCTCGGGAGGTTTCTAGGGGCTTTTCCCCTCAGAGGCAACTACCTACACAACTTGTACAGGAGGCTGACCAAACTCAGAGGTTCTCAACAAAGCCGACATCAACACCCATGCTGACTCTTTAGTGAGAGATAAAATTAGACTTTGGGTAAAAATCCCCCTTGACAAAATTCAAAAACAGTGTTGGATCTCATGATACCAAGGGCAGAAGCAAGTAGGACTGGCATCTGAGTCTGTACTCTAAGCTAAGGGGAGGGGGAAAGGAATTAAAACAGCAGGCAAAGCAGTCAGATACTCAGAATCAGACCAGGAATGAAGTCAGCATTAGGTCCAAGATACTGAGAGTTCGTGGAGTCTAATAGTCAAAGTTAAAGTTAAGGATTCACAAGAAAGAGGACAGAGCTTCGAGGATAGCATTCTGAGTCAGGACCAAGTCTGCTGTGACACCCACAGAAGTTTCACCAGTATTATATCTTTGTAGGGAGCAGGACCTATGAACCTCTGAGGGGAAGGAAGCAGAATCATAAACTTAAAGCTAGAAGAGATCTTAGAAAGCAGGTAATCAAACCCCAGATTACCAACCCAGCTACCAGGTGAGTCTTCCTAGCTATCATCCAGGGGTGCAAACTTTATATGAAGTTGTGACCTGGCAGCTGCCTCTTAGCAACCATAGCTCCTGAAGATCTCCTCCCAAAAGGTCTCACCACCAAAGTCCTTGGCATTATTAAATGGTTCAACTTCAGAAACTGATAGGATTTTGTAAACAGAAATGACACTAAGATACATTACTATCTGCTTTGCCATCACACCATAAAGAACAGTAGGCCTTCCTATCTGATTTCTAGCTGTACGTTTTTCTACATGTTGTTCCCCCCATTGTAATGTGAGCTCTTTGAAAAAAGAGACTAACTTAAATTTTTTCTGTCTCCCTAGCACTTAGTACAGTGTTTTGCCCAAAAGTACTTGATAAATGTTATTTGATTCATTTGATAGAGGAGGAAACTGAAGAAAATGTGCCTTATCCAGGGTACCCAGGTGGAAGAACTGGAAATTTTTTTTTGGAGACTGGGCCTCCCCATTTTACCCTACCTACAATTGCAATGGTTGCACACAGGGTTGATCTCACTGCTAATAAGCAAGAAAGCTTGGATATGATTCACCCTTACAAAGCCGAGTCCCAACCTCCCCACTCCTGAGACTGAGCATAGAGCACTGACTAGCTTTAGCATCCCTGCATCTCAAAACTCCTGAACTCACTAGCTCTGCCAGACTTATCCTCCCCAGGCATCAGAACTCATAGGCATGTGCCACAATGGCAAATCCAGAGTTGGGATTTGAACCTAAGCTCTCTAAGTCCAAACTGAGCATTTTGACACTGCACCATCATGTAAAGGATTTAGACCTGGTTCTAGACCTCAGGTTGAGGAATGCCAGGGAAAGAATGAGTATAAGAAATTAGAGTCTGAGAGTTAGAAACCCAGCCTACTTAAGCCAACATGCACTGAGTTTTGCTGTCTAGTAGTTTCTGCTACAGCATGACATCCCGCATGTATTGCTAGCTTTCCAGTGCTCTTCTGGCTCTGCTATTCAAATCAAACTGACTTTCAGATCCCACTCGGCGCACATATGCTCAGATGTAATATAGGTCAATGCTTTGTGAAATACAAGATATCATGTCACCCAAAAACACTGGCAAAATATGCCAAGGCATTTGTACAGAAGGCACAGTAGAAATACTTTTTTTGGTGGTTTGCCTAGGTACTTGGCATCCCATGCTCTAGGATGGATCTCTCTTCTAGAGGTTATGCCTTTTAACCCATCCAACATACAAGGAGACAATAGGGCACAACAAGGAACAAACAATTCTCAGTTGACCAACATGCTTATTGCCTAAAACCCGAAGACTGATTAACATACAGCAAGAGAGAAAGGCATTAACAGAAGAAGACTTTTCTATTTCCAGGCCAAAGATTAGCTCAAAAGAATTAGAAATGATTCAAGGTTGCCTCTGTGATAGTAGTTTTTAAAAAGTATACTAGACTTTCTCAAGAATTGATCCAGCAGTATCTCTACTGGACCTGTATCCCAAAGAGATCATAACAAAGGGAAAAGGACCTACACGTGCAAAAATGTTTATAGCAGCCCTTTTTGTAGAGGCAGGGAACTGGAAACTGAGGGGATGCCCATCCATCAGTAGTTTTCTGGAAGCCTTCCGGAGTCTTGATTTCAGTGGAGAAGCGAAGGAGAGGAGTCTGCCACCAAGGCGGTGTGAGATGAAGTGAATGGCTGAACAAGTTATGGTATATGAATGTTATGGAATATTATTGTTCTATAAGAAATGATCAGGAGAATGATTTTAGAGAGGCCTGGAGAGACTTATGTGAACTGA